>NW_023614212.1:0-59999 GCF_013339695.2 Rhipicephalus sanguineus | reverse complement strand
GAAATGCACCATGGCCGCTCTCTTTAGTAGTCACTCGGTCGGCTCCGGGCGCACTTCGCGACGTATCATACGGGAACGGTCCGACAGTTACGACGTAACACGGGGTTCCCCAATACATTGTCCCTATGGGACTATGCCGGGACCGGAAAACAACGTAACAGCCGGGAAAACGCAGCAGTGAGGAACGTAACAGCGGGGTTCTACTGTATCACCATATCTGAGGCGCAACATCACTAGGTAAGTATTAGGTGTGTGTTCCTTTAATAGAAAATGCATACATTCCAAAGAACCTACTTTCTTAAGCTGCGCTGAAAATGTGACTGCGCTGAAACTTGCCTTCCTCTGTGCCCTCTGCACGAGCTCGTTGTGTTTCGGTTTCGGTTCTGTATTGCATTGTACAAATGCTATGGGGCGCCGCTCTGGCATTCCTGTTTTACGCGGGCGACGTGTAATAAAAGAGTGTGTGGAGAGTACTCGTTGAGTGCGGACGTTTCTTCTGCTTCAGCGCATCGCGCTAAACCGCGTGTTCGGGCTGGTTGGCGTCCCCACCGGTCGCGTTGGTCACCGCCGGTCTTCGCCTGCTGCGCGCCGGGACTACCAGCCCGCAACACAGCACTCATGTTTCCCGACGTATTGCCAGATGGCGTCCATATCTTACGCAGTGCCTCTTCTATCGTCTTTAGACGACATTTGCAGCGAAGCACGCAGATACGCGGCCAATTTTTTTGTAGACAATAAAGTTTTATACTACTACTACTACTACTACTACTAAATTCATTTTGAAGCGAATTCGAATAGTGTAATATTGCGAATATCCGAACTGCTCGAATATTCGCACAAGCCTAATAATTACCATCAGCACAGCCTCAAAATGTTGACGGTAGTTGATGCAAGTGAAGTCTATTAATAAAACTGTAATCTGTGATTCTACAAAAACTATGGTGATGACAAAGCTTCTAACAAAAGCGCTTTTTTATTTTGACAGGCTTTAAAGTAGCATCATTCAATAGTGTATGAGCTCTTCTCTAAGAAAGCTGGAATGATATTATCCAACACAATGTTCTGCACTGGTTGATGCAGGATTCCACAACAGATTCAATGCTACGAAAAAGGCTTCATGCTAAAATTGGGGATGGGCAATAGTAAATTTTAGGTTCAAGCGAATAGTGATTTGGTCGAATAATTTCTAATCGAATAGTATGTACCACATGTTTATATAGAAAAATGAGCAATTTCATCCTGAACCAACTAACTAGCACAATATTTTAAAGGAAGAGAACTAGGCTTCTTCATGTCCCTTTTTTTTGGTTCAAAGCAAGTGAAAGCAACTCTGAACAGTGGCAGGATTAAATGTAGTATATTGCAAGTTATACAGTAAAATACATTACGTTTTAGATTTGCTATGCTTAGCGCATATAGTCTGCATTACATGCCTTTAAACTTAAAAAAAATCGTGATGCAGTTATATCTACATTTCACCTTGAAGTGAGGCTTCGCGACAGCCGCAACTTCCCCTAGATAGACTCTTTCACGGCATAGCAGACCCATGCAGCAATGAAATCACCTCTTCAGGGGTTTACAATTGGTAAAATACCTACGTCTATTCGTTCGTTTCGAATACTCTGGAATATCGAAGATTTAAAACCCACGTCGAAGTGAATTTGAATACTGTAGTATTCGTTGGAATATTCTAAGCACTCTAATATTTGCCTATGCCTAAATAAAATGCTTTCAAAGAATTCGTACAAAGGGAAAGCGTTCCTAACCTACACACAATCCTACAAAAAAAAAAGAAGAAAGAAAAGAAAAAAAAACATGATACATTTATTTCTGGTTAATTTGATATTGATTAAAGCACTGATACTAGCAGCACACAAATGAGGAGCATCGTTAGTACAATGTAAAATAATGTATGGCAGCATGAAGTATTCAAAGCACATGTACAGAAGTTACTTCAGCCTAACATACATGAGAGGTGCTCACAAATATTATTCTATACATAAACACTGTTTTGCACTTCCAAAACTAGGTATATCTTGTACTATGTGACAATATTAGTAAAAGAATGAAAATTTGAAAAGCCTTAATGATGTTTCTTTAATATTCACCTCCTACTAATTGACAAGTTTGAGGTATGTTAAGTTCTAGTCGTATGCTAGTCTAGTCCTAGTTCCAGTTCTAGTCTTTTGATTGTATTGTTACTTTTATTCATATCAATAATAACACAGATAATGCCTTTTTTGCTCAATGTAAAAAGCATGTAGCTCAAAATGAAATATTGAGGCTTCACTTGGCCACCGTGGCCAGAAATTGAACATGTGTCCTCAAGCATGGAAGAACAGCACCTTAGCAACTACGCTACAACGGAGGGTCACGTGCATTCCAAATTCAATTGAAAAAACAGTTAGTGTTAATCTTAACTTCCATTACATGCACCACAGTCTCACAGAGCTTGATTAATGCTATTACTATGCACATCAGGTTTATAAGGCCTAAAAACTCCGACAACCGCTCAATGTCATGGCACACACAGTCTCCCCCACCATGCCCAGAGGGCACCACCTTTTCGCTCATCAGGGATGGATGTCCTCACGTGCAGAAGGGCCTCACCTGACAGTATGGTGAGCAGGAAAATGTAATCCGAAAGCTGATCAAGCCAGACGAACTCGCTTGTAAAAAATGCTGTCTTCGCTTAGTCCTGAAAATACTTTCTCATCCTGCAACAAATGGTGAAATACATGTAACACTTCCATAATGCCGAGTCCTTGAAATCCCTAAATAGCTTGGGGGGCTAAATGCAGATGTGAGCAGAATATGTTGACTGCTTACAAATAATCCGGAATTCTGTTCTGCATTTATTTACATTAGAAAAATGATGCACTAACAGAGGTCAGACATTATTAGACACCTTAACTAAGGAATTTTAGAAATAGAGGACCCAAAGTCAGTTGATACCATAGAACAGCTGCACAAAGGAATCCAAAAATAGCACAAAAGAATGCAAAAGGTGCATAAAGGGCATTTCAGTTTTTTGGGCATGCAAAGCTACTTGGCAATGCTATTTTTAGAACTCCCTAATATAATTCTGCATGCAAGGTATGCATTTGTCAAAATTATACAGGGCACCGATGAGACCAAAGCAACCATTACGCTATATGTTAAGTCTCTCAATGAACTTACTTGTACCCCTAAAGATGTCAAATATGAAGATAAATTCTAACTTTGCCATGTCTATACCTGGGCCAAACTGTGCTGATGACGAAGATGGTGATGTTGAGCATGACAGCAGGTTCAAGAGAACAAAAAAATCTTACGCAGCCTGGATCTGCTCTTGGAAAACACCACTTCTCATAATTAAAGGTACTCTCTATCCATCTGTTTTATGTGCAGCTTTGGAGTGTTTGCAAGGCTGCATGATGTCCACTATACAACCAGGAATGATGTAGGCAAAATAATGAAGTAATCTGTTTGCTTGATAAGTTCAAATTACATGGTTTGACAAGTCTCGACACTAAGTCTTGTGACACAACCCTAAGTTTTGTGAATATAGTAAAAATAAGCTACAAGCAGGCAATACCTTGGTATTGAAGTGCCACCTTACCGGCAAGGATTTTACTGAGCTTTACACTCTCACCCCAGTTGAACAACCAAGTTCCTCACTACTGGAAGGCTGTTTAAAGCCATTTCATACCATTGTCGTGATGGGAATGGCCAAGAGTGTTTTGGAGCAGACTTTGTAGCATAAAAAAAACGTGTTTTGTAGCAGCTGCACTCAGTTTTGCAGTATGTTGTCAAGACAAAAAATAAAAAATAGAGTATAAATTTAAATTAAGTTTTTACAGGGGCGGAAGGCACCCAAAACAAGAGAGTTCCTTCGGGAGAGGCAGGGAGGTGGGGAACTTATGCGTTGTGTTTTGACTATGTTTGCTCTTGAGGGGGCAAGGGGGGGGGGGGCAAGCAAAAATTTTGGAGGGGCTGCCGCCCCCCAGTGCCCCCACTGGTGATGCTTCTGGTATACATACTACCTATCACACTCCCACAAACATAAATTATGGCTTTATAGACACAAAACTTGCTTCATAATAAAGAGGAATAACAGAAAGCATTCTGCTATGTAGACAGTAGTAGATGACAGCACACTGGAACAACAATTTAGACAAACAGCAGACTCCTGAATACTAATCACCCAGCATAAAATTTTGCAGCCATAATACAGCATCAAGCAATCCTTCCTTATACTGCTGGGCAATAGAATAAGGAACATATCAACCAGCAGACTGTGGATCAACAGGCACAAACCTGAGCTGTTCTCATGAATATTCGAGAAGAGAGTTTCCGTGGAAAAACCATGGATGCTGTGCCTAAGTGGTTGCCCAAACTTTTAAAATTTAAATATTCTATAAAGATACTCTATCTCCAAGTGGAAAATTAGCTTCATGAATGCCACTAACGAATTCAACAGTTGTAAAAACATTTAAACAGGCAACGACTCTCTGGACACCCTGGGTACGTCAACAATCCTTAAAAAACTTTTTAATAATGTAAGTTTCCCATTATTTTCCCCATAATTATTTTCCCTTAGTTTCAGTACACCAGAGACACCATTTATATAATTATTGTTTTGCAATTAGCCGAAAGTAAATTTTGCACTGTACAGAATCTTACATGAAGAACAAACATGTACACGCAGTCACGCTTCTCAAGCTTACAGAGATCATTATATGCTGCCACTGTAGTTAAGAATGCACTGCTCCAATGTTTTAGACAAGTGTGATAGCATGCTATCTGGTGTTCGACGTCAAACAGCAGGCACTGGCAGTTCCGAAGAGAGTGAGCACAGGCCTCTGTATGAAAAGAGGGCACCTGATAAAATGGCAACTTCGTGCTCCGCTTTTAAACTCTCTTTGCGGCACCTAACCACAAGATTTGGCTGAGCTGTTCATAGCAGTGTCTGATTTCCGCAGGATGTGTTCTTTCACCAAGCCCGTGGGGTGGCTCATGACCCCTTTAAGTACAGAGAGCCAGAAACGAAGTATACTCAACAACCAATTGGGTAAAATCATCTTAAACACAAAATGGATTCATACAGCCAATGAATAAGTGAATATGGAATGCAAGCAAGTTAGTGATAAGAGAGGTACATCTGTTACAATCTAAGAAAGCATTAAGACAGACTAATATCTAAAATGCACTAAGGAAGACCACAATGCATTCAAGCAGGCAAGACACGAGGCACTAAAGAGTGATGGGCAGTTAACCGCAAGTTACACCAACTGACACAATAGACTGCGCACAATGACATCTGCTTTTAGTCCCTAAAGTGCTCTCTCATTTGACAATAAGTTGCCATTAATGTTTGCTTTTCAGAAGTGCAGTGCAGTAATGATGAACTACTTAAATCTGATGAATAATGATGAACTACTGCCCATCTAAAAAAATCAGCGATTTCACAATGAAGTGTTCAACTATGCAGGCACTGTCCAAGCAAGTCTGCAAAAAGATGAATGTGTGTTACATAAGGATACCACTTAATTGAGCTGAAAGTTTAAGTTCTGAGGTTTTACATACCGAAACCACTATATGAATATGAAGCGCATAGTGGGCATACTAGATTAATTTTGATCACCTGGGGTTCTTTAAAGTACACATAAATCTAAATACATGGGTATAGTGCTGCAAGTGACAAGACCTACCAATACTCACAAGCAATGGATGTGTCCTTAATGATTGGCGAAATACGATAGTCAATGTACTGCCCAATGTTACGTAATTTATGTATTCAGTGGCTTTACTGTATATGTAAATACAGTCAACCTTTCTAGGCATGGCAAGTACTATGCATGCTCAATTTGACGTCTTCACGGGAAGAGCGAAAGTTTAGTTTTTTTTTTTGTGAATCCTGTGCGTAAAAATGTTTTTACCCTAATAGAAAACAGTAGGTAATGAATGCAAGCAACTATCTATGTGCATTCATAAACATAGTGTGTATTGTGAGGTTTTTCTTTATGGAATTGCAGTTAAGTCCCCCATAGTATTAATATTGTTTAGTACGACATGGACACAGTAGAGCAAATGTACAAGTTGGAATGAAAAGATAAAAATATAAATCCACTCAAACAATAAGGGAAACCGATTGAGCAGCCCAATTTTGGTTAGTCACAGCCGAATGAAGCTCATAAAAAAAAATGTCTCGTCTTATGCCTATAACCCCATTTACCGAAAGAGGTACACGTGCATGCATTATTATTTCTCTAAATAAAGCTCGACACCTACACCTGAACTTGTCATGACAGAAAAGAGTCACAGAATTCAACCACAACCTGTGGCCAAACAGAAACAGCTAGAAAAGGAAATAGGAGGATGACAGTGGGCAGAAAATGAGCAGAATGAGGATGCACCTAGACTTTCACCATACTTTTTTTTTTTTCGTACAGAAACACCTGGTATAGTCCATATTCCAAATGGCTAGTAATTGCTATTAGGCAAATTTCATGCATAATCCAACTGTAGGAGAGTTATTTCAAGGTTAATATTGAGTGGACACTCTCAAGTGAGAGCAAGTAATTTCCTTTTTTTTCCAAATCTCTTTCATGCTTGTATGACCTTGAGTCATCTAGTGCTCATGTCAGCCTTACATTGGCTAGTCACTAGTTGCCTAGAACAAAGACCAATCAAAGATGTTTCTTGAAATCTAACTACATTCTAGACATAGCTCACATGGACAGAAAAATGTAACTGCCAAGTCAGTACCTCACAAAGCAGTCAGTACCCATCACAGGCTATAGAGAGAGCAGACAGGAAGGAATGGGAAAGGAAGATGGCACACACACCATGTCAGCAGACACCTTGTAACCGTTCCCAGAAGCATTATCGGTCTAAGCAGCAAGCAAAGAGAAAAGAACAAGAATGGTTAGTGAAAGCACCATCCACCGAGTTATTCAGCTAAAGCAAATACAGAGCTGTCAGGGGAAAGGCCACAAGCAAGGGCACAAACTGTCATCTAAGTTGCAGCCTTCTTGGAAGCTACTTACACGTATGTCAATTCTCTTGTACTGGTCAAGTCCATAGCCTATGAGGTGACAAAAAGCACAAGATGAAAAAGCAAGGAAGCAAAAGAACAAAAATACTGCTGACATTTTTGTAACGCCTGGCTCTCTCTTGCGTTACGAAAAATTTGGAATATAAAAGCTGTGATGGTGACAAATATTGTGACCACATTACAATGGCTGACACAACAACTGGAGAGTTGTGCCTGGTTGCACTTGAAGTACTCAAGCATACACAGCGATTCTCACACATCAGTATAAACAAGCAATGTTTTACTCAAACGTAAAAAAATTATGGAATCGCCAGAGAATTTGACTAAGTATGTGTGAGCAGTGGAGTGCAGTCCAAGGGTTGCACTCTCAGGCAGCCACATGGGCAACGACATATATGGCGTGATCATACATGTGCGCAGTGCTGGGTGCTGGCGTTATGTATTACTTTTTGAAACCAATTAAAAATGTTTAAATCCCCCCCTTGTAAATGTGTTCGCCCAAACTGCATCTGGCCCTGAGTGGACCAGATCGAATCCGGTCGAGCAGACACCTGTCAGATCTCATCAGCCCCGGTGAGACACGATGCAACCCAAAATGAGTGTCATCAGATGCATCGGAACCTTATCAGTCCTGATCGGACCCCATCAACCTTACTGAACTCGATCCAAGCAGACAATTTTTGCAATTATGTTTATCAGTGACTAAGTGGCAACTAATTATTTAATTAATGAGTTATCCTGATTATTTTACATTATCCCATCACTTTCCAACCCACAAATTTTTCAAGTTATAATTAGTGATTAATTATCAAGTAATTACTTATCTTGAATAATGTTTCACTTTTAGAGTTATCTTCATTACATCCAGAACATACTTGCCCATCTATTGTCCATTTGTACACACCCCTATACTTTGGTTTCAACATGCACCACGTTATGGACACGGTATTGCTCTGACTTTGCCGGAGAAGTAGCCAAGCAGTGCCTAAGAATTAAAAGCAAGGAATTTCTAAGGTAGCGGAGATTAAAAATTCTAGAAAGGCTGAAAACATTATGATGGAATTACAAGGGGCATTTATAAAGTTTGCTTTATTGGTACCATAAATTTGGCAAGGGTTGACTTCTGGCCTTGTTGGTACGACATATCTGAAGTGCTTAGCGCAGAATTATCAAGACGAGACAAGAAGCAGCCTCGTTGTAGACACGCATGGTGGTACATGTTCTCCCTTCTTGTCCCGTCTTGATAATTCTGCCCTAAACACTTCAGATACCACATAACTTTGGATTAGGCACAAAGGATAGGCATCAAAATGGGTGCACATCCCTCTAGTTTCAGCGGACTACAAAAATTATGCTCTATATAGCACTGCAGAACACCACCGATGCATCAAAACAAGCACGGCAGCATCCATGAAGAAAGGCAGTTGAAGGACGAGCAGCGATACACTTGCTGCATTTCAAGAGATCATGCCAAAGAGATTCATGGCAAGCTGGTGGCAGTGCATGGCTACATCACCATCAGCTTGACTTTATATGATCGATAAACTTCAGCACAACACCAAACCACTATAGTCATAGTGTGAAAGAAAATCCTCCAGCAAGCAAAAAGGTATTACTAAACAAAAAGATCAGATGCCATCTAATGCTAGTAACAGTGTACATGCACACTAAATCAATAAACAATTAGCTAACACACATCCATGAAAGTTATCTTTCTGGACAGCAGCAGAGAAAAAAAAAACAATGCCTAACCGTACACTATCACAATCAGCACACCAGGAGGTGTGGCAGATGTAGCTAATACCCTGCTCAATGCTGGTCTCGTCATAGAAGTTGGCTGCAACAGGACCTTAAACAAACTTTCTCACCTTCAGGCTGTTTAGTGCCAGGGGTTATTGAACGAAGGAAGTCTTGGGGTGACATGAAAATTTCGGAGTCGCCAGCCTCGTTGTAGACACGCATGGTGGCAAAGTAACGAAATATTTTGTCTGGAGTGGAGTAAGCTCTAATACGGTTCTCATACTCAATAATCTGCAGTAGGAAAAAACAGTAAAGAGAACAAGTTAAAGGACAAGGACCTACTCTTGCAGAAAGCCCCCAATTCTCAATGTAATGGTCATCCACATGTTTAAGACACTATGAATATAGATTAATTTAGCAGATAAAGAGGAGGAGTTTCTACATTACAGTAACAGTCCAAACAAAATAGAAGTTCAAAGAAAGATGGAGGCTTGAAGTGATGAGAAATTGTTGAACAAGGAATCCAGCGACATTCCTTTTTTGACAATTTATCATTACTGTAACAGGGAAGCTAGAGGGCAAGTAATAGTCTCAGGTCAGCATGAACACAGTAAAAAATAAATCAGAACTCCATGTTTAGCTGGCTCACATGTACAATGTAGTGCGATCTAACACGTTGAGATAGAAAAAGAAAATGGAGTGTGAATATTTCAGTTTGTGTTAAAATGCCATGCTGGCACCACAGTAGCTTAGCGTTTACAAAGCATCTGAACTCTTCGCAAGCAGTCTTAATTTACCTTCACCGTTGAATGAATGAATGAATGAATGAGTGAATGAATGAATGAATGAAGCTTTATTCCATACTTCAAAAGGAAAGGGGATGGCAGGCAAAAAACTACTTTTTTTCTGCACTCCTATCATAATGTGTATCCCAACCAGTCTAATAAAGTGCAATTTAAATGTCTTGTTCCAAACAATCATGCCAAGGACTTCTCCTATTACTAATTCATTGCAAAAAAATGAATGTGAATTGAGTTAATTACTTGTCAATGTGTGTCACCCAACAAAACTTTGAAGAAAGAAGTACAGTGGCCTCTTAGACATGAACTGTCTCAATAAGTGTAGGTTTATTAAACAACTTATCAACTTTGAAAGTAAAAATGCATAAGGAAATTCCTAAATTTGAAAAAAAAAAAACTAATATAACAGCAAATGTATTTTTAAAAACTTATGCCACATTTATAAATATCATTGTATTTCTCAAGCAGAATAAACACCAAACATGCAAAATAATATGAACAGAATAGCCTATTACTATACAGCAAAAAATAAGCTAAGAATATTGTATAAAGATACATCAGTTTCACAGAGTGCACACTACTGTCATCAATGGAGATATGCAGGCCCATATTCCATACATTTTTCCTATTAATATTCTTATCGTTTCGTATCAATGACTAGCTGAATATGTATAAATAATGTGAAACTTTACTTAGAGTGAAGTACTTTTTCCTGGTTTTAAGGTAGTTATAGAAGCTGAATAACAGTACTTTTACCCAATTCTATTCTGACAGGAATATGAGACAGCAAAATTTGTGCTTTGTAGAAATGTTTTAAAAGCTGCCTGGTCAAGGTGAGCGATAAGGGAATTATGGAGGAGGTATCTCTTCTTCAAACCTGCATATGAAAGTCAAACAGAAATCTTCAAACGCCCAAAGCACTAATATAAAATAGTGAAATAGTGACCAGCAATAACCATACAATGAGCAAAAAGCTGGCTTAGTGCACAGTTAAAAATTCACTGTAATGCTTACTGCACATGGTGGATTTGTACACATCTTAACTGCCACCAATGTAAGAAAACTAGGAGAAGCATTACTTTATAGGGTGGGCGGCAAAAATAAAAACTTTAGCCAAGAAGCTGACAAAGACTAGCTTTGTTCCTGGGAACATGAACCCAACAGAGAATAATGCTTTTATTAGGAACCAGGTAAATAATAACATGTTAATATTCCTCACATCCCCTTCCTGCAGCTGACAAGGATGACGACATTTTTCTATACAGTCACTATCAATAAAATAAAGCGGAATGTTACATAAAATATAGGTACATTAAAAACAAACTATTTAGTAATGTGCACTTTTATATCACTTTTATATTTTATATAGACTTACAAAGAGGGTTCAACTTAAATTGAGGACGACGCAGAGAGCGATGGAAAGGAAAATGATAGGTGTAACCTTAAGAGACAGGAAGAGCAGAGTGGGTCAGGGAACAAACGGGGGTTAAGGATATCATAGTTGAAATTAAGAAGAAGAAATGGATATGGGCCGGCCACGTAGCACGTCGGCAGGATAACCGGTGGTCATTAAGGGTAACTGACTGGATTCCAAGAGAGGGCAAACGCGTGAGGGGAAGACAGAAAATTAGGTGGGTAGATGAGATTAAGAAGTTTGCAGGTATAACGTGGCAACAGAAAGCACAGGACCGGGTTGATTGGCGGAACATGGGAGAGGCCTTTGCCCTGCAGTGGGCGTAGACAGGCTGATGATGATGATGACTATTTTATATAATTGACAAAACACAAGAAAATGACAAAACACAATGTATATTCATGAATAGATAGATAAAGGACAGCAAAGGTTGGTAGGTCAACCAGACAAGTATTCAGTTCACTACCCCACAATGGGTGCAATGAAACAAGGACTAGAAAAGGGAAAAAGAAGGAGAAAGTGAGCTCTGCACCGGCCCACAAGGACCAGAAGTGCTACAATTGGTCACTTGGGCCAATGTTTCTCTGACATATGGGACTTCAGCCTTCTGGCATTTGACTTGAAGACTGTGGCCTTTCCAACTTCATTGCAAAAAGAGACCGGTCAGAGAGTCATGGCGATCAGTGAAAATTTTAAGCACTGCATTAAGAGCATCCAGCACTTGTAGAGCACAGTCATGGTGCATATTGCTTGGAAAAAAGAATCTGACATCACCACCAATGCAAGTTTCCCAACAGGCACTGTGCCATCAAGGGAATGATGGTAGACATCCCTGCAAGGCATATGTTGGCTGGCATTGAGCGAGGCTTGGCCTAAAATGTGGATGTGGCTACGCAAATAAACCTTTTTCAAAATAATATCTTCACAAGAGGTTTCAGTCACAGGTATAACATCTTTTGATGAATCTTACTCGCCCACAGTGTCTATTCAAGCAGTAGAAAGAGATTATGACAAGGTCTCTGTCACAAAGTGAGCAGAGACCTTGTCATCTGTCCTTTCTTTAGCGGCCTGATGATGCCCGATACCTTTAATCTAAATGTACATCAAGCAGAAGTCCTCATAACTAAATAAAACATGTTACTGTATAACATTAAAGAAGAAAACACAGACCTTTACGTGCTGCTTGAGTAGGAAATTAACCATTCTGATAGACAGAACACTGCAAGTCAGATGGGGTTCCAAGGTCCCTGGCTCTATGATGCCAATCCAAATCCAACATATCAAGGCCTTCCCATGCACATAACAGCGTCACAGCAAAATGTTTCTCTCTAGGTTACTGTAAGAAACTTGATGTGTAAATCTAGACACAAATGAATCTCATATTTCATACTGTGTCAATGGCGTCATCAACCTGTGGCAGCGAGACAAGTGGGGTACGGTATGCTTATTAAAGTAGTAACACTATTAGGGGTGAAGCTCTTTAGGGTGTGGGTCGTTCCCTCCTCTGTAGTAGTATGTATGTAGCCAGCTCTAGTTTAATGAATGGCTCACTAGATGGCGTTTCATGTATTTCTTAAAGCTCTAGTTTAATGAATTGCTCACTAGATGGCGTTTCATGTATTTCTTAGAGTTGCTGTTTAAAGATGACAGATGGTGCTTGTACAATGCGAATGGTGCATGTCATTGAATGCCTGCGATCGTAAAAGGCGCTCACTCTTAGCGCGCTTTCTCTTTCGCTCGGAGTCGCCGGATGGAGGCAGACAAGGCGCTCGCTCTTGGCGCGCTTTCTCTTTCGCTCGGAGTCGCCGGATGGAGGCAGACAAGGCACTCGCTCTTGGCGCGCTTTCTCTTTCGCTCAGAGTCGCCGAATGGAGGCAGACAAGGCGCTCGCTCTCGGCGCGCTTTCTCTTTCGTTCGGGAGTGGACACTTTCCCTGCATTTCACCGATCACAAAGCGGTGATAATGAAGGGACCACGTAAACCCACAGTACAATAAAAGTTTGATGTTTAATATATACACAGTGTTTCACACTCTTTATATGATGTACTGGGCGAATTTCACGGAAGAGCTTCACGGTTTACCGATGATTCCCTCCGGAGCTTCGCCCCACTCATCATCATTCACCCCATGGATATGCTGTGATTTTTTTATTGAGCAGAAGTTGGCCTGAAGATATTGCGGCTAGCATTTCTTATACTTGTTCTCCAATAGGAGCCCGCGCTGCTTCTTCGGTGTGTTGCTGCTACGGTATGAACACTGGTTTATGGATGTCAGTCGAATTCTTCCATTCTAGCAAGCTTGTTTTGGGAAGTGCACAATACGGTTTGCAAGAAGTGCACTGCGTCATACATGATCGGATGACTGTGTTTTCAGCTTGGCAGACTCGCAATAGAAGTTCTGAATACACAGCAAACTCGAGGACAAAGAATTCAGGTTGACTGCTCTGCTATGGTGAAATGAACATCATCGGTGAGCAAATAGTCACGACCTAGAATAATGTTGGCAGTTAAGTCTTGAAAAACAGGAATCACATCCATATGCTTGCTTCCACTTTCAGTGTGAACATGGAGGTTAACAGCATATACAGGAATCACACTGTTGCCAGGAGCACAAAGAAGCGACTCATTCCAAAGCTGGAGCACCAGTGGGTGTGGTACTGAAGCAACTCCACTTCCTCAGCTCAAGTGTCAACCAGAACAATCTCCTATGTCATCACCACGAACTTGCAGCATTGGAAAGAGGAAGCATTTGTACCGAGTTGTTTATTGTGAATCCTGTGCCCAATTCTCACAGTTGTCCCCAAAGCACTCACAGGAACAGCAACTGCATTACATGGGAGCTAGTGAGCTAATGAAGTTGCGGGCTCCAGTGCAGCAATAGCTAAACTCTGTGAAGTGCAACTCCACTCAACTCCGGACAACAATGAATTTTTCGTCAACGAGGAAGAGAAATCAGTTTGAATTTTCTTGCCGCTTTTTTCTGCAGGTAGGTGGATGGCAATTTCCACTTTCATAAACCTACCTGTACCTGGTGGGATTCCTCAGAACTAATAATAATTGACAGGGTTTCACATCCCAGAACTACAATAGACCATCATGAAATGAATTTCATAGGTGTTCAGGGGGACGACGAAAACAGAGATGGTAGTGCTGCATTCCATGTTCTCTACATAGAATACATACACTCTGCACTTTATTCACGATTTCACCACTTCTGACAGGCACCTCTCTAGAATGGATTTCTTGACATTTTTCCAGCCAAGCAAAGCAGACTGCGTGAACCCAACTGCCGAGGTCACTTCAAAACCATAGAACTTGGGAAGCTCT
Source organism: Rhipicephalus sanguineus (assembly GCF_013339695.2). Classification (NCBI taxonomy): domain Eukaryota; kingdom Metazoa; phylum Arthropoda; class Arachnida; order Ixodida; family Ixodidae; genus Rhipicephalus; species Rhipicephalus sanguineus. The sequence continues at coordinate 45,679 of NW_023614212.1, read as the reverse complement.
GTATAGGCTGCAGTTGAAATTACGGCTGCATGTCAGAAAGCGCATGTTCACTCCTAAAAATAATTGTCACAGTGGCCAAGACAAGTAGTTTGAAGCTTCACTGCTCTCAGTCTGCATCACTGAAGGAAAAGACAGGCAAGAAGACCATTGGATCCTTCAGCATATATTGTATATATAAGGTATCCTGCTAAGACAATACAGAATTTTCGAATATCACCTGTGATAGATGGCATTATTGTAGTCCTTAAATTTACCTTACTCGAAGTGATAACCTAATGAAGCCAAGGAAAGCATAGGGGACATTATTTGCAGTTTTTAACTGTAGTGTAATTATGACATAAATGAAAATGAATTGAAGCGGGGGATGAAAACACCTTTGGGGCGAAACACATGGTGGGGCCCAACCGACCAGCTACGAATTACGTATCCAATGTTCTACCAATTGAGCTATGACAGCAAGTGTTCCCCCTTCCACTTTGTTGCGTATTTCTGCGCATGCAATACTGGGAAAGTTAGCCAGCGTGATTCGTAGCCAAGGTGGCGTGTGGAACACTCCTTTTGCCAGACAGCATCATGTAATACGTGATCTTCTTTACGAGCTGGCAGCTGACCAATAAACCCTTGCATGCTACCTAAAGGGATCAAGTCTTCTGGGACAAGACCCTCCCTATGAAAGGACAAAAGAGAAAAATTCGAGGGACTCATTTTTCTTAGCTAGACTCAACCTAATGAAGTCAATAAACAATGAAGCCAAGGAAAGCATAAGGCACATTATTTGTAGTTTTTAACTATAGTATAGTAATTACGAGATAATTGAAAATGAGTTAAAGTGGGCAAGAAACACACCTTTGCCGTTTGGGGCCCGAACCGACAACCTTCGAATACGCGTCCGATGCTCTACCAAATGAGCTACGACAGTGAGCATTCCCCCATCCACTTTGTTGTGAATTTCTGCGAGTGCAATACTGGGAGTGTTAGCCAGCGCCACTCGTAGCCAAGGCAGCGAGTGTGGAACACTCTTTTGCTAGGCAGTGTCGCGTAGCACGTGCAAATATACAAAACAAAGTGGGTGGGGGAACGCCTGCCATTGTAGCTCGATTGGTAGAGCATCGGACGTATAATTCTAAGATTGTGGGTCTGGACCCCAACGATGGCAAGGTGCTTTTTTCGTCCATTTTAATTCATTTCCATTTATATCACAATCCCTACACTACAGTTAAAAATGATGTCGCCTACGCTTTCCTTGGCTCCATTAAATTGTGTCTTACAAAAAAATACGAGCCGCATGAACCATTTCTTGTTTTCATTATTACCCGATGGAGACTATCACTTGCACATGAAATCAAAATTCATAATTGACCAATTAACTAATATTGACTAATTAATTTTGTAATTATGAATGTTACAGTACATATTGCAGCTAATTGATAGTAGTCGTGAGCTCACAAGGTATATCCACTTGGAATGAAATCTTAAGGTGACACAGATTTTGAGGTATGCACCACCAAACGTGGAAGAAAATGTTGTTCCAGTTGCTTTTTAAAGAAAACACTGTTTTGTGCACTGAAGCACAAAAGTAACTAGAATACTTATGCATATCGTTGCACACTCTGGGAATAAATATCTCGAAAGTGTGGCATCACCCTGAAAATTTGTTCAAATGATATGCCTTGCAAACTCACCAGCTACAATTCGTAAATTGCAGTGTGTGCTGTAAATTAATTTACAAATTAGTGATTTTTGTCACTTAGTTGATTACGTGTTTAAATTTCACACACGTAAGTGATATTCAGTGCTTCAAGCAACTGAGCTCAAGGATTACAGTTACATTCGTAAAAGCATTATAATACTCATCATGGACGAAAAGGGGGAACAGCGTGGGCAAGTTGTCTGTCCACAACAGCAGTGCCTCCTAACGTGAAAAAACAAAAAATGAAAAATAGGCTAATAAAATGCAATAGAGAGTAATGAAAAAGGAAACATGAACAGTAACAGTTAAATTTATAAACAAAATTGGAAACAATATTGTCGCTGCCACAGAAATTGTCAATCAACAGTCAGAGTGCTACAATCTGCCTCAGATGGTAGTTGACAATATATCCTCGGAACAAATGCAAATTACACATGCTGATAATCCACAGAGGTAGGAATGGTACATTGTTGCGCATATGAGGCGTATCTATTTATTGCTGGTTTCATCATTCAGTTCTGCTATATAATAAGCAATCAACTTGCTTTTCGGTCACGAAACCCAGGCTTGTCTTTCTTTTTCTTTCCTTTGCCTTTTCCTTTGTTTCTTCAACAGAGTCCTCTTCACCCTCCCTACCACCAGGATGTGACACTACTTTCCGAGGACACACGAAAGTACTTTCGAACTGCCTCAATCCCATCCTCCACCTTTTCACCAAGCCTGAAAGCACAAAATTTCAAACAGAACTCAATTAGGAATGTTAGCTGGTTCATTATGGTTGGTTGGAACAGCTTGTCAAACAGCACAATATTGAAACACAGGACACAAACACAGAACGAACAAAAAAAATGCATTGAAATGTAACATATTTGTTGCCCTCTCGAGGAACTGATGCCCCAAAGCCTAATTATTGAATCTGCAGCTATCCCATGAAGAAAAAAGAAACGTCCTTAGCGCTCCTTTAACCTCGCAAGGCTCAACACATATCTGTTACGCTGAAAACAAATGAGTAGGCTAGTCTTTCTCCAAACATAAAAAAAGAGTAAAGCCATGACAGCAGGCGAAGCTCAGATGATTCAAATAATGTAGTATAATATGTTGTAGGACACATTTTTCTAGGATCCAGAGTATATATATAGATGCTGATGGTAGCTCTACAGAATTAATATAGTGCTAGGAAAGGCAGAAATGGGTGGACTTTCAAAGATTATGAAGGACAGGAAATGACAGCACAGGAAATGACCTGGTCTTTCCTGTGCTAATGTAATGGTTCTAATCATGGACCATGCAAAATTATGAAAGAAAAAGCTAGATTCTTTTGAGCTGTGGTGATATGGCATAGAGTTTTGAGAATTCCATGGACTACCGAACACAGTTATCTCGGTCATAACAGAGATAAATGCTGAATGTCCTGTCGAAGCAGAGTTAATGAAACAAAAGCTTCCTATTTCAGTCATGTCATGCGAGCCATCAGGTTAACATAGCGAAAATGAATGTTAGCCGAAGTGGAAGATACGAGCACATGATGGTTGGATGGAATTTTGGAGGCTACGTGGGAATTGAAATATACTAATCAATTTACAACCCAATACATTTTGTGTGTGCACATAGGACATGATCATAAAGATACAAGAACCGACTTCCTTTGATGTGTGATAGTGTATGGGCTTTCCTGGGCTTTAAAAAGAGAGAGAGAGAGAGCACTTTAGCATGTGCACCCTAGTTCAGAATACTTGAAAAGGTGCGCCTGTTAACGGAGTAATAGCAATACATGTGAGCGCATGTGGGGTATGACCGGTGTGACGCTTCAGATAAAAATATTAGAACACCGATTTTGCAATATACAATTACAAATGTTATTTGCTTGTATCGTATCGTATCCCGCATGCGCGCACACGTGCTGCCACGACTGTATACCAATCGGCTATCATAAAACAAAAATAGCACCATACTGACGCTGTTTGCACATAGATATACCGCAGAAGTGATGTTCATAACGTAAACGGACACCTGATCCTTTCGAACAATGACATAAATAACAAATTAGTTAAATATATACGTGCGAGAAGGCACGGACGTTAAGAGAAGTGGAAGTATTAAGAAAAAAGAATAAACCGAAGGAGTAGCAGCGCACTTACTCATCAAAGTCGATGAAAAGAGCGATGGTGCACAGCATGAGCACGAAACCAGTGAAGTACTCGTGCTTGGGCGTTTTCCTCTTTCGATGGCCGAAATCATAGTGAGTTCTTATAGTGTTCCTGTCGGAAGGGGAGTCCACAATTAGCATGCGCTGGGCGCAAGCAACATAACGGGCGAGTAGCTGCATCGCAGCCTCGCAGCTACGGGAAGGCTTCTACGCAGTAAAGGCAACATCTCTGGCTCCAAAGACAGCGTTCGGTTAAGAATCGTCAATATACCAAGGTCGCATAATAGATAACTTAAACTTGCAATCCAACATGCAGCCGTAGCAGTCGGGAATGGTGTAATCGTAGGTTAAAGTAAAGACGGGGAACGCAAGTAACCTAAGCTAAACCATGCCACTGCGGCGAAGCGCCGGCCATGACTGCCATGACACCGGCACTTTTTTTTTATTTATTACGATAGGCACCATGCAGACGTTAGGTGGCGCTACTGTCGTGTCCACTTCGCGTCCACTTCGTCTTTGCAGCTGTTTGAGGTTTGCGGCATTCGCGTGACAAAATAATACTAAATAGAAAGAGAAAAGAAAAAAAAACCGGTGTTCGCTGTTGGCGTAATAAAAAGCGCCCACCGCCGGAGCCGGACAGCTTTCGCCTTCGAGTCGCTAGGCTAATGAGTGAGGGACCCGTAGTTCCTGCGAGTGTTATCTGGTTTTAGGGGCGAAGCACCTTAGGGTCGAGGCTTTTCCGTTGTGCGTTGTTGTTCGTGCTCACGGCACAGCACCGTGTAAAATCGAAACATCAGGTTTCACAATAGATATCATCAATCATAATGCGACGAAACACTACAAAACACCTACAAGCACACTTCAACGTACCATTATGGACCTTAGGACCTAGCTTTGTCGTCGCTATAGCCGAAACACATGGTGTGAATAGAAAACTAAAGGTTCACAATAGACGAACATAATCTAAATGTGAACATAGGCGGAGAGCACGAGGGGCTGGGGCCCCCACCCTCCCGCCCGGGCGCTTTCATGGGGGGCAGAGCCCCCCTCCCCCTCTGGCGTGCAGAATACGTACGTGCAGAATATGTTGAGTCTTGAATCACGTAGTGACTGGTTTCGGAAAACAAAAATGCTACTGAGAATACAAAGCAATCCCGACACAATCAGTCGGGGAATGTTTTCGCACAGACTTTCTTCCAATAAAAAAAGGGTATTTCCTAGTTGTCTACAAAAAGGTACACTTCGACATGCCTGCCCATAAAAGTTGCTGAGAAAAGATGGTACGCATTTTTTATTATCAGCAAAGGGTTTTACTACCAGTTCGGTGACCTAAAAGCAGCTCAAATACTTGTCCAGAAAACAACCTTCGACAGAAAAATTCGTAACCCAGCTTCGCACTAGGTCTAGGGTAGCAAATGGCATTTTCTACCATCTGATAAATTTTTGGCAATCTTAAATTGTGTATTCACTGGCATAATGAAAGCTTCCTGTGCCAGCATTAGCCCATTCTCTCCTGCCTAGCTGGTGCATGTTTTAACCAAAGTAAAAATCATGTCAATAAAAAAATTCGGCATGTCCCACTATTGTCAGAATCGATTTTATGCGATGCAGTGAGCGAGTAGCAGCCTATATGACCTTTTTCGCTTTGAGCCAGGCGTTATGAAGTGGATCGATGTTTTTGTGTAATTGAAAAATAAATCTAGAGTCTCCTACTAGATATCTTAATAATGATATAGGGGTGTCGGCGCCTAGAGACTAAGTTGTATTAATTCATTAATTTGGAAGTCGGGCTCTCCTCTCTCTCGCCCTATATATATATATATTATAATATATATATATATACGTGTGTGGTGTGTGTGTGGAGAGAGAGAGAAATGATGGAAGAGCCAGTGCGGCCCCCGTCCCCTTGGGGAAATGAAAGCTCTCCACCTAAGATCGTGACAGAACATATAAAACACCTACAAGCAGAAACCCTTCATACTTCGGCGACTTCAACATAGACGTTATGGACCTTAGGACCTAGCTTTGTCGTCGACTCTTTATGTCACTCAATAGGTGGATAGCAAAATGACGTCTTTCGGTTCGATGCTAGCTCTTCGCTGTTTCAAGGTGTGTGCCATTCAGTGTATCGAGAGAAAACGCGTACTTTCTGCCACGTGGTTGTTACCAGTTATCTTGCCTCCTCCCCGATTACACTGAACCGCACACAACTTGAAGCAACAACGAGCTGTGCCTTGACGGTTCCTAGAACCGGAAGTGCTTGTAGCAGACGACGCGCCGTTTTGCTATCCACCTATTTACGTTACATATATGCATGTATGTGAATAAAAAAAAGGTTTACAATAGACGAAAAATATGAATAAAATCGTGACAGAACAATATAAAACACCTACAAGCACAAATCCTTTATACTAGTCGGCAACTTCAACTCGGACATTGTGGACCTTAGGACCTACCTTTGTCGTCGACTCTTTATGTCACTCAATTTACATTATATGGGGCAACGCTTGGGTAACGTACGGCTATACGCACCATACGATACCCAGAGCTTCGCCCACTCGTCATGATTCACTTCGTGGAGATGCGTGGATTTTTTTCACTTCGCGGATACCTTGGCGGGGCGGCGAGAAGCTTCGGCCTCGACGGCGCGAGCGGCAGGATCTGATTCTCGGCGACGGCGTTGCCTTTGTTTCAACGGCGTGATCTACAGCCACAACTCAGGCCCGTAGCCAGGAATTTTTTCGGGGAGGAGGAGACTTGCTGAAAACCTTGACTATTTGAGAAAAACACCTAGTTTTAGTTTATTTCCGGTAAAACACCCCCTCCATCAAAATTTGGGGAGGGTCCCCCCCCCCCTTGATGTTTCCTCTGGCTGTATGGTGAGCGGCTCATTTCACTACGTAGGCAGAACGAAATTATCCTATTCGGATTCATGTCGCCATTAAGGCATATATGCTGCCGAGTACACAAACAGCACGGCTCTGCAAAAATTAGCACGACCTGAACAAGAAATCGGGCCATGATCAGGCTTCTCCTTTGAAGGCTCAGATTGCTAATACTATGGCACCATCTCATAGTCTCATGCGGCACTCTGCCTTTCTCCTCACCTGTTTTGCCACACTCGGCGCGCGCTACGCGTTTGCTTTCATCTTTCGCTGTGTTCATTCGCTCGGTTACAGTGCGCGCGAGGGATGACGCTGAACACAGGCACGGGTGCAGCCCTAAAACATCCGTTCAAATATATGGATTTTCCCTTTCCAGTTTCCAGACCAGGATGCCCTGCTGTGCCGAGGTTATTCGGCAGCATCGAGTGCTCTTTAATTAACCCGAGTGCCCTCTACCCGACACATTTTGCACTTTACGTGGCAAAATGATACAACTATAAGACCGGGCGTTGTGTTATCTAAATTTATTTGGACTACCTTGGGATATTTATTGGACAACCAAGGCAAGCTAGGCACAAAAGTTTCTGCATGGCGTCGCAATTTCAGCAGTGCAGTGCCAAAGTCACTGCGTCAACGTAGTGGGTGGGTCCTACCACTCTATGGGTCCCATAAAATTTTATTTTTAATAATGAAAATTTGAGCAAACTGGCCTGGCCTTTATCTCATTTTGGTGAATCTGGTTCTATTTTGTATTCATACTTGTGCACACAAGTAAAACATATATATATATCGGTGCACAAAACATCGTTTTATAATCGCCATGAAGTCTGCATATTTTTTGAGAAGTAAAAAAATATTGCAACGCAGTGTTAGAAACAATGGGACATTCAGCAACCTATTTACACCCTAGATAAAGTACAACCATACAGGTCGTTTGCTTTATTCCCTTTCTTAAATCGATATCATGAACTTTTACACGAGCTGCCCCTAGTGGCATATGTCTGAGTTCTAAAAACTTTAGCAAAAATATGAGTTTATAAAAAGCCGGGTACGCCTGCCAACACTGCCATAAGTAATTTTCAGTTAAGTGAAAAAATTAACAGGTGAAAGTTTAGGGACACCTCAAAAGAAGACCCAAACATCCGAGACACAAGTTTGACGGTGACAGGTTGAGGAAAGTATTAAGAGCATTGAATAATTAATAGTCAGCAGCTAGAGCTCTCAGGAGAAAGGGGATATCAACCCTACAGGCTAGGGGTGCATCAAGCTGTCCAAGGATAAGACTCATTGACTAGCCTTCTGCTCAGCAGAGCAGGACAGGATGCTCAATGATCCAGCGACTAGGCTGTCTCAGCCAGGACGAATCCAGGGACCTTCTTTGGGGGAGCGATTCTTTAATTCGGTTTGGGGGGGGGGGATTATGCACCGCTCGCAGTAACTTAAGGGAAGGGGGCGAGAAGGCAAAGACACATTCCTTCGCATTAAGGTCTGCATTTTTCAAGTTATTGCAGCCTCTTTCTCTCATCGCATGTAGCGCGATGAAGTGATTGCTTGAAACGTGACAGAAAGGAACCAGTGTTTTTTAAAAGCACTCTGGTGAAAAGTACCTGCACGAGCAGTAAATGTTCGGAAATGGAAAATAATACGGTAAATATTTGCTGTAATTGCTATCACCAGTTTCAAGTACCCGACCCAATGAGCGAGCTAGAACGATCGTGCTTTCATTGTTATCAAAACCGTCCGAGAAAACGGAGCCGCTAATGTCACGTTGCTTTTTTCGTTCAACTTAAACATCTGTATCAAGCAGTATCAAGCCTCAGCCTAATCTAAAAGACTTCGGAAATCATGTGCACACGAAACCAATTCACTAATGATCGACCTACGTCGCAAAGCCTCCCTCGATGGCTAAGTTCTTCCTCCCGATACGACGCAACCACCTCCCTACCGTTTGATGTTCTCTTTTCCTCGTAGAACAACAAAAAAAGCTTGTCTCCTTTTTCAACGTCGCTTGAGCAGCCAGCAGGCAGCACCGCAATTAAGTCGGCATCGCGCTGCAGCTGATGCCACCTTGCTAAAGATAAAGAGCCTGCACTGTGGTTCCACACCCCCCCCCCTGGTGTCGTTTTCCGGTGAATGAAATTCACGGCGGTCATCGGACAGAGGGGAGGATGGTCACGCATATTTACAGCAGCCCCGAGGGGGCTTTGACGGTGCCCAAGAAGCCTTTCATGTGTGTCCTCTCTCTTCTTGTCTGTTGTCTTCACACCTATTACCTTGGATAATCGAGAAGGCTTCGTTGGAAATGTGCATAGGGAAGTAGAAAAGGGCAAAGATATGTAGAGAGAGAGCATGGGGATGAGATTCTCCTTTCCCCATTTCACAATTGTCTGCTCTTTCGTAGAAAAAAAATACAGACCTTACTTCGCAGCTCGTGAGCGATATAACCCTTTCTCAAACAAAGCATTGGAATGCTCCACGTATTGAAAATTCATAAGGATGGACCTTCTATAGACACACTGTTTTGTCCTATTGATACACTTTTTTTTTTCCTGAATGTCCCCCACTCCTCGGGTCAGAATAAAATCTTTAGGGATGGGCAAATACTCGGACGTTTGGAATATTCGAACGAATATTAATGTGTTCAAATTCGCTTCGATATGAATTTGTATTATTCGAAATTTCGAAGTATTCGAAATGAACGAATGTATGTATGTTTGACCGCATATAAACCCCTGTAAAGATGGTTTGACTGCAGCGTCGGGTTGCTGTACCATGAAACCACCTTGCCAGGGGAAGTCGGCACTGCCACGAAGCCACACTTCAAGGTTAAGTGCATGCTTTTAAAAATTTAACAGCGTGTTATATGGGCTTACATACGCTAAGTATAGTAATTTTTAACTTGTAACGTATTGTACCACTTAAAACTTGCACCCTACTGCTATTCAAATTTTGATACCCCCCCCCCCCCCCCATTCAAGGTTTCTTCCACTTCATTTCAAACCAAAAAGTGACATTCACTCATACATAGTTCCAATTCTTAAAAATTGTGCAAGGGTCATGACAAAAATGCTCAATTTTTCTTTAAATATCTGGTGAGTACTATTCGAACTATTCGATTCGAAATTATTCAACCAAATCACTATTCGCTTCGAACCTCAAATTTACTATTCGCCCAGACCTAAAAATCTCCCTTCTACTCTTGGGAGCGTGACGACGATCAATTTGGGCTTTTATCGTCACACTCAACAAGGCAATGCACACTTCGAAGAACGCCCTTCCAAGGTCATTTAACCTCCACTGGATGTACCGAGTGGGACGATCGAGTGTCAAGCTTTGCTGAAAGGCCTCATTGGGCACTGCCAGGAGTCGCCTTCCGGCCAGGAGCCTTCGAGGCAGCAGTGAGGAAGACGTATGGCGATGTTGGGAGATAAAAAGTAAAGAGATGTTTACTTGATTGCATATTGGTAGCAGATGCCTCTTCCAGCGGGCCGAAGCCCGGCTTAAATGTCTTTCGGACGATTGCTTGGGAAAACATTGTTCACTTCATTTGTCCAATAAGGCAACAGTCTCCACATGATGCCCTGAAGGGGAAGAACATATGGGACTACCTCTGTTCCACCCCCAGGAAAGGGCGAGGCGAGCCTGTCAGATTGGCGGTGCTAGCGACGTGATGCGGGCGTATGAAGGAAGATGTCACTGCCACAGCAGTGCATTTTTGGGGGGCCACGCATATTTACAACGTCCCAGAGGGGATTAGTCGACACCAGAACCCGTTGAAAGGCTGCATTGTTGAGTTCTGCACACTGTATGCGAGAGAATGCCCTTCACGTTCAAAATGTGGATGCGGAATCCGCTTTCCCGAAAAAGGAACATTGCCGGGAGGGAGATACTTCGTCTTGTTGTCTTGGGACGGAGGTCGTCCCATGAATGACTTTCCGGAAGATGCCCCTCGCGTAGAGTACTCTACAGTGCCCGTTGTTGGCATGCTCAAGCAAGCGATCATTCAAACATTCCAGTTTTGTCTGAAGGTGCAGAATGGAGTGCGGGTAGAAGTGATGGATTCATTTCTCGCCGCAGCGGCCTAAAAAATTCCGCGTGCTGAAAAATGCTGCTGGGGAGTGGGGGTGGTTGGTGGCTTTGGGGGGGCGAGCCGCTATTCAAATCTTCAGTAATACAGCCAATGGATCCTGCAAGAATGTTACAGTGCAGAATGCTATGACCAAGACGAGTAATTTTGGCCGCTATCGTTCATTATCGGGATGTTGCTTTGTTTGAGCTGCGCTTGTGTTTTCCTTTTTTTCTTCTTACACATGGTCGCATGGTGATTTTGTATCTGGTGAAGCCAGCCAGTGCCAAGACACCATAAGCAAAACCTTGTGTCACTGTGCCGGCAGCTGCATAAAGCAGCCATTCCAGGAAGGCTGCTGCATGTTGCTTATTCCTCGATAGTGATTTGAAGTTGAAAAGGACACTTATTAGCATTTCGCCATCATCAGAATACTTGCACCCCTGTGCTTAAGCACACCACCGTAGCAGCTAAGCCACTACAATGGGATCTTTTTGTCAAACAGAATAAACTTAAAGATCATACCAACCAGAAATGCTAAATCATGTTCTATTCTGATAAAGTTCTTCCAAACTACTTTTTATTCATTTCACAGTAATAAGGTTACTACTGGAAGAGAAAATTCAGATGAAAGTGCTTTAATTTCATGCTTTAATCTCAGCATTGTACATCAAAGCGTTATCACAGGATTTGAAGTATTGAAGTTTTTTTCTTATGCAGGTCATTGCAGCTTTGGAAGGTTTTGAAGCTTGCCAAGTTGAGGATTTGGCCATATGGTCCATCCGTATTTATGCATAAACTAATTAGGCTTGAGCAGATGCCATCAAAATCCAAAGCATTGTAGATAGGTAGTTGATGAACAGCTTAGCCTATTTTTCTACAGTGCTTTTATAATGTCATAAACATTGCACTGCTTTTTTCTGTCTAAGGGGGGAGGCTACCTTCGGATACCAACTTTTTGTTTATTGAGATATCTTAATGAAATTTTCATGATAGACTCACAGCAAAAGCATTAGAAGAATTACAAAATTTCATGAAGTTATGTTCACTGGTTCTCAAGTTATGGCAGTATGTCAGAATAATGCACATGGTTCTCTTATCCCAGGCCTGGAGAACTTTCAAAAGGTACTGGAACTGTGAAATTAACTGTGATGATTCCCAGATTGATACTTCAGGGGGTAACAGAGCCCTTTTTTTGAATTTCCTTGCTGAAAAGTTTTAGCAGACCATCAAACTTAGTGTTGGTGATTAGGATATTATCAATCAAATTTTGATTAACTATAATAAATAACAGACACAATATATTGAAAAAATGGGCTTGTCACCCCCTCGGAAATTTATTCAAGTACATAATAAAAAAAGACTTATGGAAATTCGATGAGTGGTTCCAGAGATATGGCTGGGATAAGCAGCCTCAGTAGCCAAAAAAGTCATTTTGAGAAAACGACGTTTGAAAGTTTTGAGCACATATGTAGTTCTAAAATGATGCTGCAGCATAACTGGAGGTGTCCTTTGGCACTCTCTTTCTTTGCCGCCTTTCCATCTTCTCTAGTGATCGATTCGTAGCCTTTTTCAAGTGCAGAAAATTTTTCTCGGCTGCCGTTATTGTAATGTGATTAGGCCATATGCTGTGGTGCTTTGCCAGCTTTCTTGTATTCGTGCTATCACTAAGTCTTTATTGCAATTGATCATTAAATAATTTTTATAGGATACTAAGAGTGGCTCTCATCATGACAGCCTATCCCTTCCTCTAAATAACAGGCAATTACGGCCAAAACATTGGGGGAATAGAAATTCCTTAGCTGTTTATTCAAGATGCGAATTGGGCAGATGTAAATTCATCTCCCTGCTTCACTCAAGCTCACTTGTAAACCTCGACTGTGATGCGCTTCACAATTCACCCGGTTGCGGCGAACACGGTTATCTGCGAGGCTTTATTTTTTTTTCAGATGATTCATGAGAGCTTGCGGCGATACCACGCACGGCTCCAAGCGCGCCTAAATTGCATCAACAGTGCTTTATTTCACCTCGAAGTGCTCGGCCGCGGAGTCCGGGAAATCTGCACGCGATGTTCTGGGTCGCGGCATTCGGTGACGATGCGCAATATCCCTAGGTGCGGCGACGAAAAATCGGCGCGCAACGTGTTTGGTCTCGCATTTCGGAACGCCGACGCGCGGCCGCTGCGCGACGAGCTTGGCTGTGGGGTCCGCTGCCGATGCGTAAAATTATCATCCGTGGTTCCGAGGAGCCGGCGGGCGATGCGCTGCGTTGCTTACGAAGAAGCACACTGCCGCGGTTCCTCTAACGCGTTGTTCTTGCCCGCAAAGTTCGAGGTTCGCCTCGCACGCCGGCGCCGTGAGCGGAGTTAGGCCTAGCGACGACTCCGAGCAGTAGACGCGCCGGCCGCGGTGCCCGATGTTTGTTTCAAAGTACGTAATGCGTGGTCGCGAGTACAAGGAGTCGTCCTGCGATTATCTTCGTCACTACGTACGAAGTGTTGATAGCAGAACCTCCAACCGCTGATCCGACGAGTCAACTAAAGGGTCGGACCGAGACGCGCGCTTACGACGTTCGCTACGAGCGCGGCGTGCCATCGTAATCTGATCGGGCTTCCGCTTGCAGCTCCTAACTAAAACGTAGTTAAGTTCTACGTGATCGTCGACTTCGAGCCGTGAACACATAACGAGTGCGAACGCGTCATAAAGACCGCGACTTTCGACAGCCGTGACCTCGCGAAGCGCAAGCAGCAGCCATGGCAGCAGCCGACGATCCCCCCCCCCGATCCCCCGAAGCCGCGCGGACCAATGGCGAGGCCGCTGGGGCAACATGGCGACGCGGCCAATCGGAGGCCTCGAAACGACCTTCGGGCATTTGCTTTTTGTGCGCTTGTTTTCGAAGGGAGGAGCCAGCTGAGGCGGGGAATTCGAAGACGGAGAAATGCTCGTTCCGACGAGACCAAAATATCGGCGAACGTGGCGCCGTTGCGGAGCTATTATTTTTGAAATCAGTGTTTTTTTGCGATTTCCCGCAATAACTTTCGCCACCGTGGCAGGCGTAACAAATTTTTTAAAGCCTTCTACGTGGTTTTTGGTGAAGATTTTTGAATCTGATAGAAAAGGGTCTACAGAAACTGAAAATGCGATTTTCAAAAAAACCGATTTTATGCAATTTTTCGCGATACGAAAGGTTGGCTGCTGCATGCTTGTGGTAGTGCCTGCTTTGATGAATGCATCAATCCAAAAATCTGCCAGTTTGGCTTTTTCTTTTGATCCTTCATACCAGTTTCACCCGTCAGTGTAGCAAATTATCTGCTTCCTTCCATGTATGGTGCTGTACCTCAGTTTGGGGTGCTCCTATCCAAGCACGTACATGAGAATGGTGGAGAACATTTTTTGCAGAAGTCACTGCAATGCATTTGATTAGACTCTTACACCTAAATGAGAATGCTTGCTGCAGTCAATACATTTCATTGACTTTAATTAGGCTGTCAAAATTCAAATAAAACTGCTGAAGATATCCCTTTCAGGCACAAATTATGACAGACTGTCTGCAAATGTGTCAGGTTCACGCAACATAATTCTAAGGTACTCCGTATTGCATTCCAAGAAAGAAAATAAATATTTTTTCTGCAGTCAGTCATGTTCCATTTTCACATAAAAATCAAATTGTAGGCTTAAATGCATAGGCAATTTGTTTTTGGTTATATTAACCTAGAACGAAGAAAAATATTTTTGACATTGGTCTTGGGATGCGGCACATGACGGAGCCGTTGATCATTGTATGCCTTACCAAAGTGGACGGCTGCAGTTGTGTACAGCACATTGAGTTTAAGGAAAGACACAGTGGTTATGCAGAAGGTTGAATTGATCCTATGCACATGCATCTTGCTCTGTCTTGTTGACTAGTCCAAATAAATGGCAAAAGTTGTATCCACATATGCGGACATTGCACCACAAGAGGACATAGGAAGATTTCAAATGAAAAAACTGTGACATTTACAACTCTGCAGAACTGTGATAACTATTATTACAAACTGCACCTAAAGCAGACAAACCGATGCACTATACACACCTCCACAATTAGTCGTATAATACCACTAATATAACAGTAGGACTTTTACCAAAATTACCACAAAATCGTGCAACCTATGGATTATTATAACAAATTTGTCTGCTTTAGATGCTGCAATGGATGCCATTTACAGAAATGCAAACGTATCAGTTTTTGGCACAGCAACGAATTTGTAAGCAGTTCTATTTTGGGAACTTTAGTCAGAGTTCCCGGCCTGAATGAAAACTTTCTTACCAACAGTCGTTAGAATGTTATCTAAAATGGAACAAATCGCATTAATCATTAGACTGAGGGTTACCTCATAAAAGCATTTCGTGTTTTACACGCATTTCAATACACGAAATTGGAGAAGGTCCTACTTTTCTTGGCTCTTCTATCATTTCTGCAGAGGTCAGGCTTTCATTGCCAATACAAAAGGCACATGCTGTCATACAGCCAAGCCCAGAGTAATTCACTGCGAACTCCAGCTTCAAAATGCACATGCTGTCCTAAAGGAGCTCAGGGGCATCCAAATGTGTAGTGCCATGGCACTACATCAAGTACATTCTCATCCCTTCTCTCACAGTGGTGGCTTTAGGTGAGAAGGATAACAGGCACCTTCCACACCAGCTTTTGCGCAACTGGAAAACAATATTCTAGTTAATAGTTCTGTTCTCTATGGGATTATGCAATCAAACAACGCAACCCAGATATACGTGCTGCAACAAATATACCCTGGAAGCACGCCATTCCTTTTATAAAACGAATAAATGTCGGAGCTGGGTAATTTTACGACAACTGTGTACTGATCCGTGCACTTGACTATATCTGATCTCGCGAAAACAAACTACAGTATTAGTAAGACAGTTAAACATTTCCCCAGAAAACATTTGAAGCGTAAGAAAAAATTGGACATGCGACTCAAATGGCACCAAATAAGTAGCAGACAAATGTAAAAAAAAATCTAGCATTTCCTTCCATTCACGACACTTTACATGATTTCTTATTGACAGATGTTTATTAGAAAGCAATAATGGGATTTAAAACCTTTTCTTTCTGCAATTTGCTCCAAGACAGAATGATCATGGAGCTCAAAAGGATACTTACAAAAAACAGTAAATTCCACTCAGAAATGAAACTTTTATTGGAAACTCAGATAAAACAGGTAGTTTCTTGCACTCATGTTGACAGACTGGAGATCATGTTCTGAGACTATTCACTTATTTTTGAACATGTGCTGTTACACTGGCAAAAGAATGGAGAATGAATGGATTCTTCCATACAAAGGTCTTGGCGATCAGAACATTTGCAGAAAAATCAAGACTAATGAGCTTCCCATCATTCAACAGTGGCTGAATTGGTACAGAGCTAAAAACTTGCATAAATCTCTTATGCGTGGATTGACGTAGATTACCCTTGTAATTAATATAAATAGTTTCACATAAACTGTCCTGACAGTATGAGCTTTAATGCTGAAAGACAACATAAGCCATGCGATAATCATATCCAACGCCACAGAACATGCCATGCAAATTAAAATTCAATAGTGCTGCCTTTCCTTCAGTAGCATGCTCATTATGTTAATACATGGCAAGACATGCACTTATAGCCCAGTTTTTTACAGCCTCTTTGCATTAATTGACAAAGCATTAAACTGAGCATTACTTAATAAAATACTAATACATATCACACTGAAGAAAGCAAATGTAAAAAGGCACAACCAAGTTCCAACAAGAGCTTAATAATGTGAACAAAATGGTTGATGCCATGTTGCATGTGAAGCAAAGCCAGGGATTCACAGCATTGGTCATAATACACAGTGAATAATGCAGGCGTTGGAGGTGCCGGGGTCATTTCACAAGAGGAGAGTAAAAACAATGCAGGCTTTTGGGGTGCCCAGGTCATTTCATGATGGGTGAATAAAAATTGATCCTCTTTGGCCCTGATGAACTCCTGAAAGTTGTAGGAAACAACCAGTCAATGTTAATGCATCAATGCCACTTCATGAAATGAAGCCAATTAAAACTGCTTAGTGATCTAGCTCGTTGATGCGAATCATGCACTGACATTGTTTAAAGGGACACTAAAGGCAAATAACAATTTATGTCAGAGTGAAAGCCCAATGTATGACAACTTCTAAAACGGCAATATTATCAACAGCAGTGCCTTACTTACCGAGAAATTAAGCTAAATGTATCACATGACGAGCGCCACGAGTGGGACATTTTCGAAGTGATCCCGATGACGTAGGGAAGTCGGCCTACAATAAATCACTAGTAATCAAACTAGCAGCAGTAAAAAAAGAACATTCCGAGCATCAAAAGACGTAATAAAATGCTGTTTGTTCGTTTCCGCTTGATTCATGGAAAACAAAACCTCCGTGGCGTTGCCATGGGTAACGGCGCGCGTGGTTCAAAGGTTCCGTTTTCGCCGAACTGTGCCTCGCTCGTTTCAGTGGTAGTTTCGGGATCGCGTACTGCCGTGCGTGTTTTGCGCGCTCGTGAAGGTCGCTCTGACAGAAAGTTCGACAAAATGCCGCATGCGTGTGATATTGCCGGATGCCCGAATGGTGCACAACGCCAGTGCTGCAGCAAGGAAACCGGTGTGTCTTTTCACTGGGTGCCGCGGAATGAACCCTTACGCTCGAAGTGGCTTAGTGTCATGCCATTGCGCCAGTGTGCTAAACAGTCAAAACCTCTGCGTGTGTGCTCGATGCACTTTCGTACTGAGGATTACGAGACCAACCGCAACTTGGTGACGGCTTTGAATGTGCCCATCCGAGCAAGTCTTTGCCGTAGCGCCGTTGTTGCTACTGTGGGTCCCGCTACTTCCGCTCAGCTGCTACTAGTGTCGGCGGCCGCGCAGTAAAAGCGGGCAACGTTGGGCATGGCAGCAGTGACGTATGAGAGTCGTATTTTCAGGCGGGAGATTTGAATCGCGCTAACGCGATGCGGACCACTAAAAACGTGATTTTATTTCAAAATAAGCACTTCCTTGGCACAAAAGCAGCGCTACGAGGTTTCTGGACCGCTATTTCAACAATCAACGTCGACTTAATATTTGCCTTTAGTGTCCCTTTAATGGGGCCCTGCAACACTTTTCTGAGTTGTAATGGAATAGTCTCACTATTAGTGCATGACGCTTCACGAATCACATGCCGCAAAAATTTTTAGAATCCGTCAAGTACGAGCAGAGTTACAGGTATTTGTTGCACGCTTCAAGAGCCTTCTCTCCCCTTTCGTGCCAGCGAGTGCGCTGAAATCTACGCAGGGAGGGGGATGACCAGGGGGCAAGAAGATGCGTCCCTTCGTCAGCGCGTGTCATGACCTTGAGCACTTTTTTTTTCTTCAAACGTGCAAGCTTACTTTCAGTGTGAACGCGAGCGTGTGGGTGTGGCGGCATCCCCGCGGCGGCCACATTAACTACGCAGCCCACGATGCCCAGATTAGTTAACCGCCACGGGTATATGGCGCAGAAATTTGGGTGTATGGCATCATTTGTAGAGAGAAGAGGGAGCAATTTCTAGCCAACTTTGAGAACTGTAAATTCTAGGCCGTGTGCCACGCTATAATGTTTGGCATGTGTGTTCTCGGGAGCCTCGACTACCGATCAGTAGGGTTTTTTGACCATGCTTAGAAAGTGTTGCAGGGCCCCTTTAATACAAGACCAAATGCACACCTGCACTTTGTATAATGAAGTCCAACTGTGAGAACGTGTGGTTGACTGAATAACAAAATTTCACCGATAGCTGGCACAGATATGGTTTAAAAAATGTGTAGAAAATCAAATGAGAAAAAGAAACACCACCAATAAGCTTACTGAATGCGTGACTGAAATTTGTTTCAGCAAGCATCAGAAGTGCTTGCAATAATCTCGTGCCCTAAAAATTTGTGCACTTACAGAGCTTAGAAAGTATATCCAGTGATGTTCCAGTGGGCATCGCCTACTTTCAGAATCTTACAATGGCTTTTATATAATGTTGCTGCTATGCAGCGATATATCCCATAATGCAGAGTAAACAGAACAGGTGACTTTTCAATCATAGTGGAATATCAGTGAAAGTAAACAGCTTTCTTCAAAATTGGAGAGCACGAAATCGAACAAGATTAAGAAGGTATACAGATGCACAGCACAGGCGCTACTCGCAACTAAGCTTCAGAAAAGTCTCCCTAGATCAAGAGCAAGACATATGCACACCATAACCATGTCTCTAAGAACGGTTTTTCTTTACTGCGCAGCACAACATAAGTGTCACTGATACAATCCCTCTTTCTTTTTGTTGTGCTGCGGAGTAAAGAAAAACTGTTCTTAGAGACATGGTTAAGATGTGCACATGTCTTGCTCTTCCGATCCTGATTAGCGTTGTTGACTGTCACGTGCATTGTGCCCGCACACACCACTCGGCTGGGTATATATCTAGGGAGACTTTTCTGAAGCTTAGTTGCGAGTAGCGCCTGTCCTGTGCATCTGTGTTCCTTCTTAATCCTGTTCGATTTCGCGCTATCCAGTTTTGAAAATTATGAACCAACTAGCCCAGCAACGTATTTTGTTAAGCTGTAAATAGCTTAAACAGAAGGGCCACTTAAATGGAAACACTGCCTCCAATTTGGTTGACTTTGTATTTCAATGCTGTACCCATATAGTACATCTTTCTCTGTAAACGAAATTCATGTTAGATGGAACATTTTTTCCTGGTACCTTCAGGTTCCGTTCAAAGAGATTCTACCATTCACTGTCAACAAGTCTCATTTCAATAATAGAAGTGTATTTAGAAGTACGAGAAGTTGAAAACTAAATGATATTACTATAGTTATCGAATTAAGATTAGGATCTCATGGTTGAAATTTCCAAAGCAGTATTAGCTGTCACCAGCTGCTCTCTGTTGTTTGAGTTAAATTGAAATACCTTTAATGCCATAGCGAATGTCTAAATGGCAATATTAGGTGGTTAAAGGGGCCCTGCAACAATTTTCCAAGTAGCCATGGAATGGCTTTACTAAAGGAGCTTACTGCCTCACAAATCGACCACCGCAAAAATTTTTAGAATTCGTCCAGTACGAGTGGAGTTAGAGATTTGTCACATGCTGTAATTGCTTTCTTTCTTCTCTCATCCTGACGAGCGCACTGGAAGCTAAGCAGGGAGGGATGGCATGGGGGAAGCAGCTACATACGCGCGCCTCGTGACCTTCAGCACTTTTTCTATTTTTTTCCCCCCCTTTGAACGTGCGGCGTAGTTTCAGTGCCGTCGCGTGTGCGCACGGGGGCAAGTAGCGGCCTCCCGCAGCAGCCGCAGTAACTACCGAGCGCGCCATGTTCAGATCAGCCAATGGCATGAAACTTGAGTCAGTGACGCAGTGATTTTGAGTAAATAGCATCATTTGTCAACAGAATAGGAAGTGATTTTTAGCTGCCTGAGAATTTATTGTAAATCCCAGGCCGCGTACTGCGCTATAATGTTTGTCTCACATGTTCTCGGGAGCCTCGACTACCAATCGGCAGCTTTTTCCGGCCATGCTGAAAAAGTGTTGCAGGGCCCCTTTAAGGTAATGCAATACACACACACACACACACACACACACACACACACACACACACACACACACACACGCACACACACACACACACACACACACACACTTTCTCTGCTGATAACCTACTCTAAAAGTAGCAGATGAGAATGCTGAATACAAAATCTTTTTGCTCCATGTCTATAGAGTGACCAGTGTTAGCAGTTTGAGTTAATAGGGTAACTGCTCTGGTTGCCAAGTTACGTTGTGTCAGGAAATGAATACACATGATGATATGGCCACTTCAGATTTATCATCACACGACAAATAAGTCAAAGAAAATGAGCCAGAATAATCATCATGCGTGGATGAAGTACCAAGTTCTTGCACACAATTAGCAAATTAGATAACAAGGCATGCAAATAAAATGGAGCATAAATAAAATGGTGCCATACATTGCAAAAGAAGCCATAGGCTGAAACACTGAAAACTTACTTGACAGTTACAAAAACAACAAAGACTATTGTCACACACTGAAAAACATTCATGCATACATGAACACAGACTACTAATCTTTTCCCAACTGAAAAATGTTGCATATCTGGCACAAAAGATGTAATGAATGTTTTGCCCGATCAAAAC
Source organism: Rhipicephalus sanguineus (assembly GCF_013339695.2). Classification (NCBI taxonomy): domain Eukaryota; kingdom Metazoa; phylum Arthropoda; class Arachnida; order Ixodida; family Ixodidae; genus Rhipicephalus; species Rhipicephalus sanguineus. Next base: position 24,694 of record NW_023614212.1, on the reverse strand, counting down.
TGTTTAGTGCCAGTTTATGTAATATTTGTTTCTGCACTGGTTTTTGCCTTTGTACAGCAAGTACCACTGCCTTTTGATCTGAATGAATTACCTTCCTTGATAATGTTAAAAATGCCGTAGAAGAATTCTTTTCCCCACACACTTTTGCTGAGTACCATACACCTCAATTGATAACTGCTGTTTCAATTGATAACTGCTGGTAACTGCAGTGATAACTGCTGTTTCATACAATCATAAGCACATACAGGGCTTTTGAATAGGGATCCAAAATGTTCTGTGACCAGAAGACAGTGTGTGTGACAATAGGCAGAGAATATAGAGTGTAGATAGCATAGAAAAAAACTAATGTATGCTTCTGCTAAGATACCACGATTTTGCGACATGCTTGTTTTAAAATCCTTATTTTGGAATGGGATGCTTTAAAGACAAAGTTGTATTCTCATGTGCGTAATTGTCTCAACAAAACAGGCCGATTTGTTATCTCAAGCTCAACAAATTGGCTCTCCACACAGTTTCTAAAGAGAATGAACATTCCCAGCAACCGTATCCATTCCATTTGGGTGCACAAATTATAGTTTTTTCGATAACAGAAAATTTACAGCTGCCCTAACATGAGAGATGGTTTACTTCTAGTTGAAAGAATGCACAATGAGAAAATGTAAAGGCATTCTTTTGTACGAGGTGTTCATTTCATTTTTTTCCCCCTCTTATTACTATGCCCAGTACTTTCATAGTAAGGTTGCCAGATAAAGGTTCCACAGCACACTGACCAAAAAAATATGCATGCACGACAATGAGGAGAAAGAAAATCACACAGACAGGACAAGTGGAAACAAAAGACTAACCCTTTGGCAAGATTCCTCTGGTTTTTGGCACTTGCGCTACTACCAAGTCTACTGCAACTAGCTGGTGTTGGTCTTGAACCCAAAAGAAAAAAAAAATAACAGACTGAATCCCATGCACCCAAGATGCAAACACTCAGTTTGGCACAGCCTTCAACTCTGTGCAGTATGATTTAATATTTTTTTCTTTTTAGAGAGCAATAGCTGCTTATGCACCCAGAAGAAGCCAACGCATAAACTACTACCAGGATTGACACAAATAGTGGTGTGCTTTCAGATAGCATGCAGCCATGGCCTTTTTGTAGAGATGGCATAGTGCCATTTATTGCAGTTTTCCTATCTCCTTATAACAATACAAAAATAATAATAATAAATTAGCACTACAGAAAGCGTACCTTCAATGATTCTCGACTAAAACTGTTTATCAATTAATTGGGAGCTACATACTAGGTCTACAATAAAGTATTAGTTATGCATCAGACAAATACTTTAAACTTGCAACAAAGTAAGCATGAGGTGAACTATCCTTTACAAACACCATGGATTGTAATCTAGCTTTCAGTCTAATAAGAGTCGGCTGGTATTTCCATAAGGTTTCTTCAAAATTTTTCAAAGCTCCTAAAAATGCATTCAACTTTTAAAAATTACTAGTATATACAGTAGAACCTCATTCACACATTTCGATAAAAGGAAAGTGATGAGAAATGTACTAAAAAAAAAAAATGTTCAGTTTACACTTTAATGCCACATTTGCAGAAATACAGTTGACTTTCCTGGCTAAGCCAAATTTTAAAATATTAACAAAAACCTAATAAATGTACACAAGTTATGTGTGAACGTTTCTAAATTTCTGATCGACTAAAATTATGTCACACATTATACATTCTCCTGCAACATTTTTTTTTAGTAATCTTTAGGCTTGTGCGAACAGTGAATTTTAGGTCCGAAGCGAATTCGAAGCGAATTTCGAAGCGAATTCGAATAGTTATATCATATTATAAAGAAAAATGACCATATTCGTCATGACCCAACTAACCAGTGCAATATTTTTAAAGTTCAAACAAGGCATACACATATCTCATTCTTTTTGGTTCAAAGGAAAGTGGAAGCAACTTTGAGTAGTAGCAGGATTTGACTTTCGGTAGAATGCAAGTGATAACCTGTAAAACATGTTACGTTTTAAGATTTACTATACTTGGAGCATATAAGCCGATATAACAAGCTTTTAAACTTAAAAAATGATGAATCGATGTGAGGGCAATATAGTAAAACCTCATAAATTTGAACTCTGCTATTTCGAAATCCTGCACAATTAGAAGGATTCCTGCGGCCCCGTACTTGGCGATGTAAATGTGAGTGGATAATTTAAAGCGGCGGTCAGTACCAGCCCAGTTAATTCGAAAACTTTGGGTGCCATGTGCCAATTTCCCGATCCTGATTTAGCCGCAAATCCGCAGAAACGATGGCCCTTAGGAGCCACAAGGCAATGCAGCAGTATAGCGATACTAATGTGTGACAAGCGAAGCATCCCAGCCTCGCTGCTGCCAGCACAAGAAAAAAAAACTAAACAAAAGGCGGTCTTGTGGTCAGCTGGAATGTGCCCCTGCGGAAAACACGTGCTTCACTGCGACACAGTAGTGACACGCAGGCAGCATGGCGCATGCTTCTCTCAATGTCAGCGCGTCATGAATTAGCCATTCTTTCTGGGAAAATAGAGATATTATTGAAGGGCGGTCTGACGGAATATGCGATGTATGCGAACCTCTGATTGGCGGTTATTCCGGTAATTTGCGCACTTGCACTGCTGGCGGAGTACTTGCAAGTTGCCTGCAACGCCTACTTCCAAAACTCCGTTCGAAAACTTCAATGATCATCTTTTCCACACAGAACACATCGCGAATTCCGTCACACTGGTCATTATTAAATTCTTTATTTTACCAGAAAGAATGGGCGAATGGCAGAATGAAAGAATGGCAGCAGTGAATGAAAGAATGGCAGCAGCGAGGCCCTCTGTTTCCCCGGTTTAGCGGTAAAATTGGGACCAGGTGTTGCTGGAAGACATAACCCTTATAGCTGCAAACTAGCAGGCACAAACGACCACCTCTGATTACTTTCAGTAATTCAATGTTCCTTGCATCCCGCTTTTTGTAGGTTTGGTTAATTTGAAAACTCATTAGATTTTTCACAGACCCAGTGACTTTGAACTAACGAGGTTTTACTATATGTTCATTTACCTTGAAGTAGGGTTTCGCGGCAGCGCGGATTCTCCTGGAAAAGTGTATTCACAGTACAGCACACCTCCACTGCAGTGAAACCACCTTTACAGGGTGTTACATGCGGTTTATATGTCTCTTCGTTCATTTCGAATAGTTCGAAATTTCCTAGAATTTAAATTCGTTTTGAAGCGAATTCAAATACTGTAATATTCGTTCGAGTATTCGAAGTGCTTGAATACAGAAGACTAGTACAGTAAAAGCTCGTTAATTCGACTCTCGTTAATTCGGAAAATCGGTTAATTCGGACACGTCATCTGGTCCCTGTAAATATACGCATCACTCTATGAGACTGGGCGCTCGTTATTTCGGACAGATTTGACCGCAAATCGGATAATTCGGCGACTTTCGGGCCGCTGGCGAGGCTCGAAAACGAAAAAAGAACAATTCGGAACAAAAGTGAAGCTCAAACGCAGCATCGCCATGGACATCAATTATCGACTTGGCTTGGATTGAGACTGGTTGAACGCTTTTTTTTCGCGTGTGGGTTTTGTTGCTTAGTTCCCGTTGGTGTGCTGCATCGTTGATCGCCGATTTATCGAGGAACGTTTCAGTACGGCTCCTTAGCTTGATCGTTGCTGGTGCTTTGTGCTGACTTCTCGTGCGACCGCACTCTCCGCCGATGGCAACGCCGGCGAAGCGGCCCAAGTACGAGGCCAAGCTTCACCACCAAAGTAGAAATTTTGCGTGCTCTGAATAACGGGCTCTCCCGACAAGAAGTGATGAAGAGTGATGAAAGGGGATCCTTCAATCGGCGCCAAGAAGCAAGGAACGAGTAACCGTACTTTTAATCCCCCAACGTGACGGGAACAGAGCGCTTGCCGCTTCTCGTTATCGGAAAGGTTCAAAAGCCACGCTGCTTTAAGAACATCAACAATCTTCCCGTGGATTACCGTGCTAACCGAAAAGCGTGGATGACGGGTGAAACTTTTGCGGTGCTGCAGACATGCGAGCTGCTGAGCACCTTGAAGGGCTCAGAAAAATTGTGTCCGCGCGAATTTCTGCTCGAAAACAGACAAGCATCCGCGATTACTTTGTTAAGTAAAGGTATGTTGAAAAACTCGTGCATTTATTGTGTTTATTTCGGCCATTCGATAATTCGGACATTGGGTTAATTCGGACATTTTTCCGGTCCCTAGAAATCCGAATTAACGAGCTTTTACTGTATCTTCCTTCTGTCATATTTGGGACCATATTACACTTCTGTGAACAGTACTACAACAATGAAGTTGAGAGTACAACAGAGGCCCATCTGATCGGGATGAAGAATAGTAAAAGGAAAGAACCAAGGCACCATCTGAAAGCATTTAAGACTCTGAGCAGAGTTTTTCACAGCGTGTAAAAAACCACCACAGAGCACAGTTTCTTGGTGTGGCGCATGACACGACTACTAGCTGCAATTAAGAGCGCGGCGTGGCTTGGATGAGCAACGACTCCAGATGAGTGTGCATTTTCTCCCTGGTCACAGTGTCCTGTCACAGTGTGCTCCTCCCCAGTCTATAATTTTGCAGTGCTTGGCCAGGGCATTTAACACAATGTGCTGTTTACCGACATTATTCCTCCTTTTGTTCAGTGTCTTGGGGCCCCTTCCTTCTGGCACTGCAAATTAAGTGTTGTGTGGCGCAAATTAAGTTTCTGAAAATCAACCATAATTATGTATGAAGGCTAAATTTGCAAGACACTTTATAATCCCCTTAAAAGTGAAATGCAATAGAAGAGACAACTTTTCTTCACCCGACTTATTAAAAATCAAGTCCCTCAGTTCCAAATGCAGTATTACAGGCATAAAAATTTACCCTGAAGTACTGTACTAGTTTCTCTGCTCCTGCAAGTCATATTGAAAGTGATGGTACAGAGTGAAAATAAAAGGGGGACCTATGTTTGAACAGAGGATGGAGCAAACTCAGAGTCCAGCTGATGGTACCAGCATGCGAAGCTTTTGCAAAAAACTCGAGAGGAGATCACCATTCCTCCAGTTTATCGCTTTGAGAAGAGATCTGCTGTCTTCTTAAAGCGATAATGCGCCGAGACCAATGACAGTGTGTGTTGACTAAGCAGTCATTTGTGCGATTGTGCACTGTGAATACCCCAGTACAAATAATTCTCTTACATTCCCTCATTAGGCCTTGCGACATCACTGCACAATGCACGATGGCTATTGACTGACAGTGGGACAGGGCACATTCAGTCACACCTGCATCTCACCATCTTGATCAATTATCTTGTTCAAAATGTTGCTCTCGGTAACTTGCAAAAAGGAAGCCGTTTGCCAAAGGTGAAGAATTTCGTGCTGCTCGGGGAAAGTAGCATCACTTCGAGATAAAGAATCAGATGACAGAAAGTGGGGGAGAGGGGGTATGGGCTTTGCCGGTTTGGAAACATTTCCACTTTTTTCTTAAGCATCACACATGGGTGCCACCAGACTGGTTGGGAGAGCTCCGGCCACAGCATGCATGTTGCTACTTACATTCAACACGATAGTACCATGCACGCATCTCTCTGCGATTATGAACATTGTTTTAACCCTTTACTGCCGGTTGTCGCGAATTTGCGACATACTGAAAGACGCCGATTAAGTAACACACGAAACGAATTGATGCCTTCACCGGCAGCTGTCACGTATTTCCGGCGAATGTAGCTTTCAGCACGAGACATCTAGCGCCATTGCATGTAAGGTATTGCAAGCTGGAACCCAGTGTTGTGTATCTGTTGCCGGATAGCGAGAAGCACGTGCAACAGCTGTCGCTTCTTCATTGTTTTCTGCCCGAAGGACGGAAGTGCCATCTCCTAAAAAATAGTTTCGATGTGCGCGCATACAAGAGGTTGCACACGACATGTCACGTTGTTTTGAAGTACGTTATTTCCTGCGCGATCCTCGCTTCTCTGGTATGTCGCGAATTCGCGACATCCGGCATTTGAGTCAGTCAGTGATGACTGTCTGTATGACAAGTTCATGATGGACTTCCGCTCATTTTATGGGAAAAAAAGAATTCGCACGCGCTTGCCACCTGAAGAAGAAAGTGACGACAGCTGTCTCAGTGAGAGCGAAGACGACGATGTCGATCCCGATCCTCATGCACAAGCACGAGTGTCTTCATCGAGCAGTGAGGGTGAAGACGAAGATGTGGTAGACCAGCCAAGCTAGTGCCTCTCTAAAACATGCAGTGCGGTGGAAAAAAAAAAGACTGTCAAGAACAGCAGGAAATGCCACACTGGAAAACCTCTCATCCTCAATGTGACACTGTCCGAGCTCCTATTAAATATTTCAAAAATTTTTTATGACACCTTCACGGATGAAATCGTTCAGCAGAGCAATCTGTTTGCGACGAAGAAAAAATTCGAACAAAGGACTGGCTCTGTCCCGTGGTGAGCTAGATCTATTTCTCGGTGCCGTCGCCTTCATGTCATTCTGTCGGCTCCCAAGAAGTCGGCTATACTGGGCGGCGGAGTCTAGGGCACGCACGGTGGCCTACACGATGTCACGTGATTGGTAGGAGGCAATAAAGTGAAACTTGCATTTAACAACAATGACGATGCCAAGTTACGTCGCCCTGAAGAGATCCGCTTCATTGATGCGGCGATGCCGTACTTGCGTTGCATTGAACATATTGAGCTACTATTCGCTTAAGTGCCGGTTGTCGCGAATTCGCGACATACCTAAAAGTATGCATTAAAGTTGCATTTTGAATAATACAACTGCTGCTTTAAGTTAAGATTGCTATTTGAAGCTGAAAAATGAAAAACAATTTTTTTTCTTCGGCGCTTTCATAATTCAGGCATTAAAGGGTTAATGATATGCCATGTTTAGGCATTTTCGAGCAAAAAATGGTACCTGCTACATGCTAATTTCTAGGGGTGTGCAAATATTCGAAATTTCGAATATTTTTCTGATAGTGTTCACTATTCGATTCGATTCGCACTGGAATTTTACTATTCGAACTTCCCAAAGAGAAATGCAGTCAACGTCCGCTTGAAAGTGACCCCTTAAGATTTTCAATATTCTTCACTTCCTTACACTGTCCTATCGCGGCAAAGCTGTCTTTCAAGCTTTGTTACGGTCGAACTTAGCCAAGACACAGTCAGCGTCCCATTGAAAGTGGTTCCTAGATTTTCAATATGCTCCTCATCACCGCCGTATTGCGGCAAGCTGCCTTTCAAGCTCCGTTACGGTCGAACTTAGCTAAGACAGTCAATGTCCGATTGAAAGTGGTCCCTAGATTTTCAATATGCTTCACCTCATCACACCCCCGTACCGCGGCAAAGCGGCCTTTCAAGCTCCGCTATGGTCGCAAATGTATTGACTAAAAAAGAATGCTAGTTCCAACATGGAGATGAAAGATGTGCAGAGTTGGGGGCTTTATTAATGCTGTTTCGGACCTGAAATTTGGGCAGGAAGTCCGCAAAATCGGACGCCGAAGTTTTTTAGCATCCAAAATTTTAGATGTCCCTATATATCGACGTATACGAGGCAGATTTGGAACTCCGGACTTGAAGGGAGCACACCCTTGTCCGCCACATCAGTTGGCCTTCCACAGCAGTTGAAAGAGGAGGAGCGGCTGAGGAAATGGCATGTTTGCCTATCACGTGTAAAGTGTTATTGGCAACACTTTGGTTGCACCAAATCATGTACATAAATACAATTTGGCCTCTACATTGCCTCATTCTTGATAAGACAACTATGAAACATCACCCCACCAGCGCTTCAACCTAGCAAAAAGAACACTTTCATGTTGCTATCTCATAAGAATGTACTTAGGAATCCTCTCCAACTTTCTTTTTCAGCAATTTCGCTTCGAAGTATTCGAAAAATATTCGATTCGATTCGCACTTCAATATTCGAATTCGCTTCGCACCCGAAATTTTGCTATTCGGACAGCTCTATTAATTTCCTGAATGCATTCCATTGAGTCTATGCATTTGTGATGTTCACACGAAACATGCAGTGTATGTTCACATACAATTCATTGCTAGTTGTGCCTTAAAACACTGAGCGAGTGCAAACAAGGCTTAAGCTCAGATTTTTCATCTCTTCAAGCCTCCATGTTCTCCTGAACGGGCGTGTCGCTAGAGCCAGAGTTTCAACACGTGGTCTTGTCTTTTTCAAGGCAGCAGCCTTGAAGACGACGAGACCACTTGTCAAAACGCTGGCTCTAGTGACATCCCTTATTCAAGAATTTTCCATCCGAGCGAGTGAAGCACCTTAATATGAATAATATGAATAAGTTGTTACATTTACTCTGCTCACACCTTCTCAGCTCTTTAGTTCCCTTCAGCTGTAGCAGCTGCTACTGCTCCATTTTTTTTTCTCACTGTGGTGCATTTGAAGTGGCTGTACAAGGTGTAACTTCTAACAAAGCCACCCGAAAGCATTAAAGGAGTGGCCAAGCCAGTAATACAGGCTAGTTGGCCTGCCATATGGGGCCATCAGTACAGTCAAACCCGATTATAATGAACAGCAGGATTTTCCGGAATTTGTTCAATATATCAAGGAAGTCTATGTAATGAACCCGCTTTTAACAAATTTCAACGCCTAGTTCACTATACGAAATATTGTGAAGTCAGACGAAAACGCACAAACAAAAATAATGCCATGCCACTCGTCACGCATAATATGCTCCAAAAGCAACTGCCCCACAATGTGCACTTGCAGTCGGTGATTCTCTTGGTTTGCAATGTGCGCCTTGGAACAACAATCTGAATTATATTTTCAACTTGCAAAATAATGTCAAGCAACTCAAGTCCACTCCCTTGGATATCGCACAGTAGCGTTGCAGTACATCTGTTGCAGAGATTGCTTCAGCAAATGTTGGTTGTGGGCGATTGTCTTCCAGTGGCGGCTCTTCTTTGTCTTCCATGTCACCAGAAGCCACCACATCAGCAACAATTTCTGCATCCAGTGGGCTTGCATCACTGCTACCTCGTCATCAACAATGACCAAATCTCCAAAGTAGAATTCTTGGGGAACAATGTCAAGAACGCGAGCAAGTTCCTTCCAATTAGCGGCAAACTCAACATCATTTTCAGCTGCACTCGTGGCTTTCGCAAATTCAATGTATCCAATGTACAGATCATTACAGAAAGTACATTGTACATGAATAATGCCGAGACAGCTTCGAGTGTTCATTATAAAGCAGAATTTGTTGTACCCGGGCTCGTTATAAACAGGTTTGACTGTAGTGCTAAAAAGATGGGGACAAACAAAAGCAGCACACAACACCACGTTGACTCTTAAGAATGTTCTTGTCCTTTCATCATTGAAGATCCCAGTGTGAAAGGTGTGGCAACGAGCTGGGCAATGCATTATTAAACACTGCTTCCAAATGAACATAAGGATATATAAGCTGCATAAATCGAAGACTCAAAGATGAACGACTGCTGGCGCTGCAACCTTGAAATTCCTAAATTGGCTATCTGTGATTTTACGGGCTGACATCTGTTCTGCACTAGTGAACTTTTTTAGTTGGCCAAGACAACCTGCTTAGTCAAAATATAGACTTCTGCAACTCCGCCAATTGAAAAAAGAAGAGCATTGAAACCCATGAGGACACAGTGAAGTACTGGTATTTCAGTGCAAAATAAAATATCCCTTTAAGGGAGTATGGTAGGGTAGACAAAAAAAAAAAAAGGGGGGGGGAAGAAAAAGAAAGAAATATATATATATTTTTTTTATTACTAAAAGATACGCATTCTGAGGAGCAAGACCATGCATTGGCAAGGGCGTAAGAACGCTCGAAGCCATTTAAAAATGGCGGCAAGAACTGCGCCTCCTGACTGATGCAAGGGCTTGTTTACATGTTTTCCATTGTTTCTGCATGTATGTATTTTTAAATAAAAATATGGCTAGATCAGTTAAATATATGCATTTCCTACCATTTTGATTTCAAATTTTCCCAGCAGTAATGCCTTTGTAGCGTAGTCATTGGTTTATGTTGTGAACACTCTATGTTTTAGACATAAAGGCGCGTTTTTCTCACGATCAGTTTTTTCAAAATTTTCGAAACTCAATGTACCTTTTCTGGAAAACTATCCAACTGATTGCGCTGAAACTTTCTCAGATTATACTTTAATCCCTTCCAAATAGTCTGAACCTAAAACTTCGTAAAATTGTACTAGTTATAATTTAAAAAAATATTAATTGGAAAGTCTCTCTTACGGCATGTTACATGCGAGGACAATATTTCTTTTTCTTGAGAGATACATGTAGAAACCCGTTTTTAGATCTAGGGGCTAAGCCACTACTACCATGTGGAATCAGCGTGCCAGATTTCACGGTCATACTGTTTTTCGTTTCTGAGAAAAGATACATTTAGTTTCACACCCCAGTATAAAAATGGTACTTAAATAGAAAATAGTCACAAAAGCTACAGGGTCAAAATCGCATAAAGTGAAGGTCAAAAGCTTTCTTATTTAGGGCGCAAAATTTCCCAATAAAATATGCAAAAGTTCTCGAGATATAAAGCTGAAACCAAGATGACTTGTTTACCCTACCATACCCCTTAAGAAATAAAGGGTCTAGATTCACCCTAGGCTGGAATCTATGAGCTGCTGCCACTTAAAACCAGCCAGCCGGCATTCCAGAAACAGCAAGTAGGAGATACTCCTACATACTGCTTATCTCAACGTTTCTTATAACTACAAAACTTGGGGAAAATGTTCACAGCTTCATACTTTACCCGCATAACGGATTTTTATTAAATTCAAGGGGCCATTCAGGACCCTATAAAGGGGCCTGCACACAAGCCTCGCACACCAATATTGCCACGTGCAAAAGAAGGTCTTCAGACAAGAAATACCACTGCAGTTCGCCAATTTGCGGCCTGGTGGCAATATGCTATTGTTCCCAGAAAGGTACAGCATGCATTAGGAAACTCAGACTGGAGCACTATTTTCCCTCTAGGGGATACTGTAAGAAACTATGGAAGAACAGGCATGTAATGTAGAATTTTTAAAACACGTGGGTTCACAAACCACTGGGATCTTGAATAATCGAGGTGAAGTCAGACCAACATGCAATATAATAGGTACAAAGTGCTTACCTTTTCGGTGTCGTTCGAGAGTTCTTTCTACCAACAGAACCGTAGATTGGACCAAGCAATGTGCTTCCTGGTGCTAAGAAAGGAACAGAAAAAGGAAAAAGAACACTGGAGGACATGGTAGACTCTCACCTTAACAAAAGGGGAAAATTGCATGAAATTTCAAATACACATTCCAGCTCCACTAACTTTGCCCACACCACTGTGAACCAGTTTTAAGTAGTGCACAAGACATCCGAAAATGAATGCCTAAATGCTCGACAGATTCGAAAACTTTTGTGGTGATCGATTCGTGAGGCAATAAACTCCGATACTGAGGTAAATCAACAATTACTTGAAAAAGTGTTTCAGGACCCCTTTAAATATGGATGGGCGAATATTCGAGCACTTCAAATATTCGAACGAATATTACAGTATTCGAATTCACTTCGACACGAATTTAAATTATTTGAAATTTCGAAGCATGCAAAATGACGAATATATGTATATTTGACTGCATGTAACCCCTGTAAAGGTGGTTTCACTGCAGCATAGAGTGCTATGCCCTGAATTCTTTTAATGAATGAGAAAGCTTTGACTGGTGATATAATAACTTGCCAGCTCTTATCTCAGGGTGCCAATATCCTCATCAGTGTCCACATCCAACAGTTGTTCCCAATAGTCTGCGGGCACGCTCATGAGGGCTTCCATCACCTGAAAGCATCACAAACAGTAATTTTCAAAAGCCTGCACCATGCAAGAATACAGTCAAATGCCTATATAGCGAAGTGCTTGTGACTTGCAGAACTTGTTAGATTGCTTCGATTTAAACATAGTGCATCATTACACGTGCAATACATTAGGATAAGATTGGCCAATAAACAAACTCTTTCCCACAAATTAGTGGACAAGTTGGATGCCTTAAAAGAACTGACAACAAATTTTTATCAACCCAGTTTTTTTACGACGCAATGGAAGCTGCCCCTCTGTGGTGGTTAAACCAGCAGCAATTGATTCCAAAAGCATGTGGATATTTTGTAAGCAGAACTTTTCGTTCCTCGTCAAGCAACGCTGTGAACGATAGCAATGTCGATAGCTCTCCTTGCAAACTGTTCATTACGCACAAGGTTCTGCTTTCACAGGAGTGACAAACTTTGGTTAACCATTTTCATATTGTCATTTATTGTCATTTTTAACAGTTCTTGAATATAAAAAGCAGGAAGAATAAGTTTTCCAAACGCTCATCATCATGCGAGGTCTCTTTACCACCCAGCAAACAGGTGCTCATCGGAGCTAATCGTGAAGGCACTCTTTGCCCTTCTCCCATTCGTTGGTAGGTGCCGTTAGGCCCTCAACTAACAACGTTCATAGGCCCTCAACTAACATTGTTCATGCTGCCGCTCATGACCAAGAATCATACGTCAAGCGAAGGTGGCGCCACTGTTCTGCTCAGTACAAAGGCATATCTGCACGTTTTAAGTTAGAAAAGATTACGATAAAAAGACGTACCGCATTGCAACGCTAAAATAGAGACAATCAACAGCGTACACCAGTAAAACGTTACGTGAGTGCCTTGATATGAATCATTTTCTTTTTTGCTGCGCCAGGCACCAAAAGTAATTTTCAGTGAAGCAATAAAATTATAAATCCGTGTTCAACGACAAAAACAGGGTTCCTTTTAGCCTATACAATAGACAATCTTTCCATTAGTAAGGTTATCTCAATTCGTGTTCCGAGCGGTTGTCTGTCCCTTTAAGGACATGTCGGACACCTCCGACGGCAATATTGCACCTTTGAAGAACATGAAGGCAGCATCGAGTTGCTGCAATGAAACAGCGTGAAAACAGGATGGAGGGTAAGAATCAAACAACATAAGTGCTGACAAACTGTGTGCAAGTTTATTAAAGATGATAGTCTTTCTTGGGGAACTTAAACGCAGAAATTTTGGTCTGTCTGTGTCTGTCTGTCACCCGATTCAGCGACACGGCCAAAGTTGAACCACTTGCTTACCGACCACCCATCTTGAACTGGTACGGCTGTTCATACTTGTGAACGTTGTCTATCAAAAAGTAAATGTTACATATATCTGAGGTGCAACATCACTAGGTAAGTGTTAGGAGGTGTGTTCCTTTAATAGCAAATACATAGATACGCAATTTTACAGACCCTAGTTTCTTAAGTTGCGCTGAAAATGCCTATGTGTACCGACAAAAGCCCTCTGACACGGAGGAAGGAAACCCTCTGCACAAGCTCATGTTTTCCCGACGTATTGCTAGATGGCGTCCATATCTCACGCAGCGCCTCCTCTATCATCTTTACACGGCATTTGCAGCGGAGCACGCAGATACGTGGCCAATTTTTCAATGGACAAACATAAGTGCTGCTACATAAAATTATAAAAAATGTGGAGATCAAAGTTTTTTTCAGGCCCTGTCATCCCACATTGCAAATTCAGAGCTGCATAACAGGAGCAAGAGAGAAACATGCACAGCAGATATTTTTGAAGAATAAATTTCTCTGAGATTTGTGAAAAGTAACAAGCCTTTCGAGTTTTACCTGTGCCTGCTGCTCAGTCTCTGCCAGCAAGTTGGGCACTGCGGTCATGTCATTTGCAGAAAATCCTACAATAGTTGGTCCGAAACACGTGCCAAGTTGCTGATGGGCATCTTGGTCTCGTGATGGCTGGCCACATTCTGCAGATGCAGTACCAGCGCAGCCAGTGTGTCTCTGTTTGGCTGCGCAGTTGTGTTACTGCCTGCCACGTGGCCCATATGCGGTCTCCATCATCCAGCTCTGTGCCACCCAGCAAAAAAGCCATCAGCATCCGCATACTAGTACAACCACAAGTTTGTTCAGTAAATATGACAAAATCTCAAACCTTTAGGAATTGAGAAAAAATTATGCAGGACTAGCCAGGGGAATGGTTAATGTTCTGTTGCTAAACTGATTCTTACGAGCTACAATATACCATGAATCACAAAACGAGCAGTTAGCTTATGCCAACTATTCTTGCCAACATGTAAAGTGAACAAGGTTGAAGCTTTTTGCAGATGAGAAACTTGTTTTGTTAGTACCAACTTCATAAAGAGTACTGCAGACTGGGCAAGTTGGTGTGACATAAATGCAAAAGTATTTCTAAAGAAGCCGCCAGTGCTTTTAATCAGTAACAGTGGTGATTAATCATCTAACATCATAATTATAACTTATTACAACAATGTGATTAGTACTTTGTAGGCCAGATATGAAAACACCTTTTAAATGTGTGCAAAAGAACGTCTTGTGCAACCTTTTCCCACACCGAAAAGAAAGTGAGTGAATGTTGGATCACAGTAGATTTGCAACTGGAATTGTGAAGTTAGTTAATTTAGCATGAGAAAACGAAATGTCGAGGAGCACAACTGCCTACTCTTCAGAGACGTCCAGAAAGAGCAAGCATTGTTGTATCAACCACCAATCTACTTTGTTCCGCGAGTGTAGGGCTGTGCTTGCTGTTATAGCATGCATGGTGCACATATTTAAATTAGGCAGAGATAACACAGCTGCAATCGTTTTCGGAAACAGTGTCGTCAACATGGTCACCTACTAGGGTATGGCAGTTTCGCTCTTCAGCATGTCTGGTTTCGCCAGTCAATTTCATCAAATTTCATCACTCCGCGAAAATTACCAGTGGCAGCAGCTTTTTGGAGATCTCAAAGCAGCAAAGGCTCTTCGCAGGAAGAACTTCAATTCTCCCATTTGACCCAACTGCCTGTTTCCTCTAATTATAAAGTTCAATTTAACCTACTTTAATTTCTTCAAATAATCTTGTAATTAATGTGTAGTCATCCTAAGATGCCTGCCACCACAGAAAAATTATTATGAAGGCAGCAAGCAAATATCACACTTTCCTTATCTGTTAGCTTTTTTCGACATTTCCTGAAAACGTTGAAAGTTGAAATTCAATATAACGAAGTAAATTGCAGATTTACTGTGTTTGCACATTATGGAAAATGTAGAATGCATGCTCGTGATAGCCCATCAGGAAATGTTGAGGAAACTTCACTTTAATGAAGTCCAACACTAAAGAATACTTGAACAAAGATTTTCTGTGATGTAGTTGGCCCTCTTCTCCCTTGCTATTCATTGCTACCATCTTTGATGTTCCTGCTGCATTTTTATCCTAAGATTTTACAGCAACGTTTGCGAGACTTACAAACAGGGCCAAGAGATTTATGAAGTGTCAGAAAGGGCAAAAGGCAGCAGTTGAGGAGAAAAGTACAGTGTGGGCAGTATAGCACAAATGCAACCACTGACATGAATCCGGAGCATTGAGATAAAGCAATTTATGCAGACAGCAAAGCACTATCCATGAACATCTTGCACAACCATGTTCTGGTAACAAGAGGAGAGAACACCTATTTTAAGATGGGGCCGCAAGGATGGAAACCTGCCTTTTAATAGAAGCAAATTGTAATGAAAAAAAAAATATATAGATATATATATGGACATATATATACAACATACATACCATATTTACTCGAACTAAGCGGATGTTTTTTGTTCGGAAAAACAAACGAACAAACAAACAAACGACAAACAAACAAACAAACCGATGTGCGAAAGCGGGGGGGGGTTGGCTTAGATTTGAGTACAATAATTTTTTTTTCTGGCCTTGCGAATTTCGGGGGTCGGCTTAGAATAGGGGCCGGCCAAGATTCGAGTAAATACGGTATGTATGTATATATATATATATATAAATTTTCTTTTTAATTGGCACCGTCAAACTTAAATCAATGGCAGAAAGCCTACAGTTACCAAAATTTGGCAACACAGGTGGAGACACAGCAGCTGTTGCGATTTGAGTGACACATTACATGTAACATTCTTGTTTCAAAAAGAGCATTTTACACCTAAGTGTTGGGAAGCACAGCAATGTAATGCCTTTGGAAAAGGGACTATACTGACTAGTTCAGCTGCAAGATTGTTCAAGTTAGCTTGTGAGGTTCAAGTGCTCTGTATTATTGTCACAAAATTATTCGTCCAAAAGGCTCCATCCGAGGCCTCTGAGCTTACGTGCTGCATCAACGAACGTCTTCCAAAGAGACTTGACGATGAGAGTTTCACGTAGCGACCGTAGGAAATCCTTTAGGACACCACACACAGCATGGATGTCAGCCTTGGACTGAAAGAAAAAGCATTGTCTGCAATGCAGAATTGCAAAGCTACTAGCACACCTCGCCAAAAAATTTAAAAAAGTTCACATTTTTCATATTGTCAATGCGCAAAATATGGCCGTGATGAACTCAATACGTACCATGTTGGGCACACCCTTGCCTCGTTCAAACTGCTGTCTCAGTTCACGTACTTCTCTTCTGCCCCAGGTATCCTGTGCATAAATAGACATGAAGTAAGCATTTCTACTTGTGACAACTTTGGAATGCTTGCACAAACAACTCAATCCATGGGTAAGCTTTACAGGCATCAACAGAATTTCATGCAAATGGCAATGCACTGCCATCCAGTCACTTGCAGAGAAACACACTGTACTGCTCATCCTGTATGCAGTGGTGGAAAAGCCATTCGACTTACTTGTAGCTGCACAGAATTGGATTTTTAGTAGGGGTGTGCTATTCGAAATTTCGAATATTTTTCGAATAGTGTTTGCTATTCGATTCGATTCACACTGGAATTTTACTATTCGAACTTCCCAAAAACAATACAGTCAACGTCCGATTGAAAGTGACTCCTTCAGATTTTCAAGATGCTTCACCTCAACACACCACGGTATTGCGGCAAAGCTGCCTTTCAAGCTGCGTTACGGTCGAATTTGGCCAAGAGACAGTCAACGTCCGATTGAATGTAGCCCCTCAATTTTCAATATGCTTCACCTCATCACACCCTCGTATTGCGGCAAAGCTGCCTTTCAAGCTCCGCTTCGGTCGCAAATGTATTAACTCAAGAAAACGCTGGTTCCAACATGGAGATGAAAGATGTAGCAGAGTTGGGGGCTCAATTAATGCTGTTTTAAGCTTGAAATTTAGGCAGGAAGTCCGAAAAATCGGACGCCGAAGCTTTTTAGCATCCAAAATTTCAGATGTTCTTATACGAGGCAGATTTGGAACTCCGGACTTGAAGGGACCTCACCCTTGTCCGCCACATCAGTTAGGCTTCCACAAAAGTCGAAAGAGGAGGAAAGACTGAGGAAATGGAATCTTTGCCTATCACGTGTAAAGAGTCGTCGGCAACATTTCGGTTGCACTAAATCATGTACATAAATACAATTCGGCTCTACATTGGCTCATTCTTGATAACACAACTACGAAACACCACCCGGCAGTGCTTCATCAACCTAGCGAAAAGAAACACTTTCATGTTGCTAACTCATAAGAATATTCTTAGGAATCCTCTCAACTTTTTTTTTCTGCAATTTCGCTTTGAAGTATTCGAAATATATCCTAGAAATATTCGATTCGATTCGCACTCACACTTGAATATTTGAATTTGCTTCGCACCCAAAATTTTGCTATTCGCACAGCTCCAATTTTTAGCTGTGCCATGACCAGTACCACAAATTGAAGCTATGTCCAACATGCATGAATGAACCAGATATTGTCTCAGTTTCAGCTGAAGCACTCAATAAAAATAGTAAAGCTGGTTTTATGTGCACCAATGAGGCATTCAAGCTAAATGTGACAAATTCGTTTCATGCAATAAGATGGCTTTTCCTGTGCACAAGGCCCATTGCACGAATTGAACATGCAACAGCAATGTGCATTTGGCAGGCTGCATACGATCAAGGCAGAAACCACCTCCAATGGCTGTCTGTCATGCAAACACTTTTTGTTAATTATATTGTCATTATTTATGACTGAGAAACCAGGCAGTAAAACCATCAAAGGTTGAGTTATCTATTTTGCAAACTTGTGCCAGCAAAAGGAACACTCAAAGAACAAGCAAGTAACACTACAGTACAATAATAGTACAGAAAAACAAAACAATAAAAATGTACAGAAAATTCAACCAATAAGGCACTTACTCAAAACAAGCAAAGAAGTGACTGAAAAAGACATTTACCGATAAAGTCCTACATCTTGCAGTCCTCGTCTTTCCACCTCTTGTATGCAATGGATAACAAGAGCAGGTACCATTGGTGGTGTAGGTGTCACATAATCAGAGATTATTGTGCCGCGGCGGCCTGCAGTTCCACCTTGTGTAGGTGTCTGGCTGGCCGGAATGCAAGGCAAGGGCACCTGGTAACAAGGCACATGACCCATGACACAGCACAATGATAGCTTTTATCTGTAGCTGTAGAGTGCACACATCCAAGCCAATATTATCACCGACACCCACACTAACAGATTTTGCCAGAACACACCAACTGGTCAGTAGCAGCAGCAGAAGTCATGTAAATCCAGTTAGTATTGTGAAACTGTAGGCGCACCAAATAGACTTGCCCATACTGGCAGTATGTTATTATGCAAGGAAATACTGTTCACAGACACATACAAGCTCAGGCGTTCAAGCAACAGTGGCAAATTCACACTGGGTGGGCATCCTTAACAGCACAGTCAAGCAAACAAGCAGAGATGAGGTTGCACTGCTTTATTTTGGAAGTTGCCAAACAAAGAGTGGGACTGAAATTCTAGAACTTGAACTCTGGTTGAGCAGCTACTAGACTTGTAAATTCAACAGCATAGTGCAGCTGTAGCCGCTGTTTTAGTCAATCAGAGCCTTTACTACAGTTTAATCCACAGGGAGGTTACCGATTGAAAGCCCCCTAATATTATGAACTGACACACCTTTGGTATTAAAGAGCTCCTAAACTAGCCAGCATTTAAATCAAATTTTAAGTAAACACAAGCAGCATGCACAGTACTCACGGACCAAAAGGTGAACATTTAGACTAAGTAATGCACATATACTTTCGTTTCCAGCGTCTACAGTTTATGCATCAGCCGTGTAATTTTTACTGTGACACTTCCATCAGAGCCAACATTACCTTTTGCGGCCAGATTTGCAGTGACATGATGCTCATAGCAGTTATACTAAAAAATGCAACAAGACCCAGTTGTGTTTTCCGAGAAGGGTAATGCAGCCACCTATTATGTGCTACTGATCGTTCGTGAAGCTTCAGTTTTCATTATGTGCATGGTAGACAATGGAGGACGTTTGCTTATGGTGTGGCAATGAAACTTTGTACCTCATGATGCATTGCATAAAGCTGATGATGTACAGAGGTGAAAGTACATATGAAGAGGGTAGCAAAGGTAAGTCAGAGAACATGGTGGCTGCATGGTGATTTACCAAGTGCTTATATTTGGTACTGCATTATCATTTGTGAAAGTTCTTACGACTGTATGTTCATTGTAACTGGTACACAGTCGCCACTAGAGTATAACAAATTTTGAGGTCAGAATGTTTAGGGGCCAATTCATTGTATGAAGCAGTTTGGACCTATTCCTATGCACCAGCACGAATGCAAGCTCTTTCTGATCCCTTGGAAGTTGGAACTTTACTCATCTTTAAGTTAGTTAGTCTTACAAGGAGCTATTTAAGTTTTGCTCAGGATGCCACATGGTACAAGTTGTCTTGCATCTTCACTCAACAGCTGTTAACAAAGATAGCACAGGCTGTGCAATTTACAATCTCTGTACCACCACCTGCTTCCTATTTTCAGCTCGTTCGCTCTACTATACCCTGATTTAGTCAATTTTGAGCAACTGAGAAAATTACACTCAGGGTTGCCAGGTCAAAACGACAAAAAATAGCCAAGAAATTGAAAAAAAAAAGCCAAAAAGTAGCCAACTAGAGCCAAGGGCAGTAAAAGTAACCGAAAGTAGCCATGAATGTGTGAAACAACAGCAACCAACAGCAACGTTTATACCTAAACGACTAAATGCAAGAGCCTTTTGTTGGACATGAAGTACACCAAAAACCATATAAATTTATAATTGCCGAGACTAAAGCATAAATTTTGGTTTTAGCAATTGTTTCGTGCAGGATGACAAAGTTTCCTGCGCTGTTTCAGAAATGACACTCTATGCGTCTTGCGTGTCTTTTCTTAAAAGGACTAGAAGTACCAGCCTTGTGGTGGCAATAAGTGTATTCAAAATCGCTGTTGCTGGGATTGAATTGTTGTAGTCAGTTCCGCAATGGTTGCTCGTCTGATGACGTCCGAGCAGTTGATATTTCCGAGTTGCAGTCTGTACCTAATCATAAGAAATAACAGACAGTTCATTGGATTTCTAATATCGATGAGCGCTGAGCGTCCTGAACACGGATTGCTTGCAATTGCCCTGTTCACTTCCAATTACTATTTAAAGTCGTGTTTAACAATAGGTGGTCTGCGAAATGAGGCCCATGCAACAGTTTTCTCCCAAGTCCCAGCCGCATCTCCAAAACTTTTTTGTGCAATGCATGTGCCAAATTCAATTTTGGGAGCTGGAAACACGCCTTGGCCGCCGTGTTTTCACACTGCATACTCGAATTCAGTGGCTGTGACGTCACAGGATATTGATTATTTGGTTTGTATTCGAGGGAACAAGAACGTAGCCAAAAAATAGCCAAGTAGCCAGTACACCTTTTCTATTGCCACCGGCCTAAAAATTAGCCAAATTGGCGCAAAGTAGCCGAACATGGCAACCCTGATTACACTAACTACTTGATTTGAAATGATGCAACTTATCTTGAGTTCTTTGTCAGTCTCCAAACTAAATCTTACCTCCCCATTTATTAGCCTGGCCAGCCATTAAACGATCTAAAACTGTGCCCTATGATGAGAACAACACTATTACGTCCCTGTGCCAAGACTATTTCCCAATACATTGCTACTTTGTGTAGCAAAATAGAAGTAAAAAACCTCTTGAAATTAAACTAAGCACAGTTCACAATACCAATAAAACGAATAAGTTCAAAATTCCAAAAAAGAGTCACTGTGTCATGCTCTTAGTGTGGGTGAATAAGTTAATATTCTTGCTTTACTAATTCTGTGGATCATGACAATGCTGCGAGCTCTTCAGGTTTCTTTACACAGACAGAACAGTTCTGTTGAACATTCGAATTCATGACTGGCAGAAAATCCAATCCGAACCGAAATCTGGCATATGCTCTCGCTAAATGTTCCCAAATTAAACATGAACTACTGCCCCTAAGAGATGTGCAAAGTGCACCTCAAATGCTAGGTGCCAAAGTTTATTCCTATTCCTAATGAGACAGCATGGCAGGAACCAAACTTACTCGCATATCTAACCAGCTACAAGCAATTTTCCATAACTGATATCAAAGCATGATAAAGATACAAGAGGAGGCCTAGGGTAAAGCCTTTGTATGTGGTTACACAATTTCATTTAGTGTTCCATAATGAAAGCACTAAACAATGAGCCATTAGACATAGCTTGAGGTACTTGTGTTCTGCGATTTGAGTGTGCTGGTATGCTTCTGAGCGTGTATAAATTATATATGTGCATAAATGACTGTTGTGGCTTGCTGCAGTGGGAAGCGGGGGACACCGGATCATTTTTGACTAACCGAGATTTTGTGCCCCTACCATACTTACCCAATCAACGTGCAACTTTCGTCCAAGAAAACTGGTCCAAAAATCATTTGCATGTTAAATCTAATGTGAAACAAAACCCACATTTTGGCATTGGAAACAGCCTACTGTAGACAATGCCACACCATCCATGGCACATGCCATGGCATGTTTTGTAAACATTTCTGCAGCTTGAACTTCGGTCTTCCGTATTCTCGGTCAGTCACTTTGACAGTGATGGAAGTGACATTCTGGTTTTTGGAGTGGCCATAAGTGTTTTTTGGAGCAGAAAAAATGCTAGTTTTGGAGCAGCTATTTGTGCTTTCGGAGCAGGTGGCAAAATATTCCAAACACTACTAAAGTTCGGAGCATCATTTAAGCATCTCATAAGTTATTAATATTTATTATTAAACATATTGAACGTACAACAATAATTTCAAATTGCAAGAAACAAAATTAGAATGGTCATTGAACACAAAGATGAGCAATATATTTAAAATACCAGTACTTGTAGCAGAAATGATATAAACGCGATAAAGCTCAGCACCAAATTACAAAAGTACCACATAATGTAACTGTTGCCAAAGCAGCAGTTTATATCGGTACGAGTTCAATATGTATTTTTCCTATTTTGGCAAATAACCAGCATTGAAATTTTAAAATAAAATAATTTAAATGATTTATACACTTAAAATGCCAGTTCTTGTGGCATAAATGAGGTCAAATCTGATAAAGTGATAAATGTAATCAGTATGATATCAAACTAATCTCAAAACACATTTCACCAAAATACAGTCTGCTTGTCAGTACAAATATACAGCTAAAGCAGATATATATAGACAACGCCAGTCCCATTATCAACCTCCATGTTAAAAACAGGAATCTTCTCTCAGGAACTCAAATGGGGTAGGATAACTCCAGTTTTTAAGAAAGAGATCACTCATTAGTATCTAATTATAGACAATCTGTGTTTTGCCCCTTTTTCAGCAAGGCCACCAAGAAATAATTGAAAAGCGATTGATCAAATATTTTAACAATTAATATACTTTCACCTGGCCAATTTGGATTTAGACTGATTACTCTAGTGACTTAGCACTTGTCTCTCTGACTGCCAACTAAAGAAAGCCATTGATGACGGTAAATTTGCAGATTCCATATTCGTAGACTTTTCTCGGGCATTTGACACCACTGACCACAACATTCTTAATAGTAAACAAGAGTCAAGTGGTACAACTGGTCCTCCTTTACTACTACTACTTACGTGACAGGTATCAGGTTGTTAGTGTATGTAATGCTTATTCTAACCTAAAATGACTAATTTAGGTGTACCACAGGGGTCAATTTTGGGCCCCTTACTATTTGTACTTCATATTAATGACCTGCCTAGTTGCCTTACCTTTTCTAAGTGCATGTTATATGCTGATGACACCACAATCATTAATTCTAACGAACATCTATCAGTAGTAGTAACCCGGCTTAAGAGGGATGGTGCAAAATTAGGGCAGTGTGGCATGGGAATGGTAAATTTGGTCAGAATGTTCCATTTTTCAATTTATTTTTTTCTGCAATCCTGAGACCAGTTTTAAGTCATGGTGAAATATTAGACCAAAATAAGCAGTAGAAATTAAAAAAAAGACACACACATTTACCAGTGTGCTGTCATCAAAACTATGAGAAAATGGGGCTTTAGAAATGCAAATCTGCAGTTTTCCCTTGACACAGTGCCACCATATTGACATCATCATAAGAGGACAGATATGGCTCAATGCAGCAGCCACAAAGCTGCATTTCGCCAGTGAAAAATAAACCAGCTTCCTTCTGAGTTCCATTTTCTAGCTTTTAGCTCCATTTTCTTTGAGCTCCATTTTCTCAGCTTTCATTTTTGAAAAGTTGCTGTCAGTCATCCCTGTGCCATTTTACAACAAATAAAGATATAATCATTCCATTTTCTGCGCTTAGATACTGAGACATTGGTGAGTGCCGTAAAGCTGTCCATATTTGTCTGCCTGTCATACAGATTTTTATAATTGGCTTTTTGTAATAGTTGTTAGTAAGACAATATGCGCAAAAATTTCAAAATTTTTTGTGTGCTTATTTGAATATTAAAATAAACCAAGCTTTACGGCACAGAATGGGCCCTTTGTGAATATCCTTATGCAAAAATCTTTGACAAACTTATGTTCTAATTCATAAATTATTTTGGGATGACAATGAGAGTCTATCAGTAGTAACTCAAAATTACAACCGTAGCTCAAAACCGATTTCAGTTATCATATCAGCACAACATATCACGTCTGCATGCCAAATTTCATCACTTTATCTCCATAATACCAGATAGTTTCCACTGCCACGTCCCCCCTTAATAGACTTACGATTAATCCTCTAAACTCAATTTCTTATGTTTTTCATCACAAATATCACTACAGTGCATTCACCCATTTCATTGATAACCACTCATTATCCACAGTGAAGAATGCGTATACCTAGGCGTAATATCGACCATAACTTGTAATTTCAAAACCATGTAACACATTTTTAAAAAAGTTATCACACGGAATACGCATCTTCATCAGGGCACTGTAGGTCAGCAAACTCACTCATGATTGACTCACTCACTCAAATTCAGATCAAGCCGCGAGCCTGAGTGAGTTCGGCTGAGGAAAAATTTAGTGGGTCTGAGTCCGAGTGAACCCGGTTGAGAAAAATTTTTGTTAATCTAGTCCGAGTGAGTCCGGTTGAGGAACATTGGCGAGTCTGAGTGAGCCCTAAGCGCAAAACATTTGTTGATGAGTGTGAATGAGCTCCACCTTTTACTGCCGATCTATCATCCTAGCTACTCGTCTTCTGCATACATCAGCATTATATTGGCTTTCGCTTATACTCGTCTATTCTACATATCTCAGCGCACTAGCGTTCATGCGCCACCTCAATATTTATTGATCAGAGGTGTTAGTTTAAAATGGGGGAGGGGGAAGGTGCCATGATTCCTCTCGCAGGCTGTTTCGCGGGAAGTTCTTGATAAAGATATCTCGTGTGAGTCATGTATTTCATAAAAAT
>NW_023614211.1:0-40001 GCF_013339695.2 Rhipicephalus sanguineus | reverse complement strand
ATATTATCATTTTACACTGACTGAAACTTTCCATTCAATTGTATATTGTGCCTAGTTTTTTATCAGGCTTGCTTATCACATCAGTAAGTAGATTGCTAGTACAATACATTGTTTGCTAAGGCTCAACACTTCGTTAACGATTTGCTGTTTTAATAGCAAAAGTATAATATATAGCAGGTTCTCGATGCAAGCAAAAATATCTGTGAAAGTGCTTCAAAGAACTATTACCGACACTTCATTCTAAAAAGACAGGGCGTGCAAACACGGACACAAGAAAGAAGTCAGGACACCACAAACACCGTTTGTGCTTTGTGGTGTCCCGACTTCTTTCTTGTGTCCATGTTTGCACGCCCTGTCTTTTTAGAATGAATACGTACCAGACCAACTAGCTCAGCTCTCTGTTATTCTAAAATACCAACTCTTGTTACAAAATAGGTGTGTGTTTTCAAACTAGGTTACAAGTTAGATGGACGCTATAGTACTTTTGCTGGGAAAAATCGTGACAAATTTTGAATGAAATGGACAAGGATGGTTAACAGCTCAAGTAAGCTCTTAATTGAATAAATTATAAGACATTTGGCATTATATGGCACTAGTGTATTTAATAGACATATATGAAAGGGGCTTTGAAACAGGGCCGTAACTAAGGAGAAGTTGAGGGGGTTCTGAC
The DNA here is from genome assembly GCF_013339695.2 of Rhipicephalus sanguineus. NCBI lineage: Eukaryota > Metazoa > Arthropoda > Arachnida > Ixodida > Ixodidae > Rhipicephalus > Rhipicephalus sanguineus. The sequence continues at coordinate 39,331 of NW_023614211.1, read as the reverse complement.
ACCCCCCGAAATTTTTTCGTGCTTTAACGTTTCGTGTGACACTAAAATACTTCCATGCCTTCACAGCGACCACCAGTTGCCAAAGTTAGCCGTTCTACACACAAACACCCTCCGAAAAAATTCTTGGGTACAGTCCTGGTTTGAAATATGCATCACTTCTATTTGTGAAGAAATATGCATTACTCATGTTACACTTCCTAAAAGGCCCTTGTGTTTTTATTATGGATAACAAGGCACTTTATAATTGTCATGACATGACAGGCGTGAAATACAGATTAAGAATGCTTCCAGATTTGATGCTTTTATGTTACCTATAATGAATTGGATGACATTATTTCAGGAAGAGACAAATCGGCATGAACACTACAATAAGATAAAAATAATAAAGGATAAATAAGAAAGGATGAAGTTTGTTCGTATTCATGTTAAAAGACAGGGCGTGCAAACACGGGCACGAGAGAGAAATCAAGACACCACAAACGCCGACTAACAACTGAAAGGACACATAGCGGCTGAAAAGAAAGTAGACATTGTTGAAAATAGAATAGTGGGGCATAGTCTTGGGGGAAGGGACAGGAAGGAAACGAGGAGGAGAACGAAGGGGAGTCGGAGCTAGCCCTTCATGCAGTAAAGACGTCTACGACCACGGGTCCTCGTTATTTATATTTGGTGCCGAAACCCGGGAACTGGTCAGTGCTGGACAACGATGTCTTCGACCGAGCGTCTTCGGAAGGTGCGTGGAACTGTCAGGGCCAGCGTCTCCCGGAATATTACGCTCCTGACAGGACTGCTGCAGAACCCCGACACCAAGGCGCGTGAGGTCAATAGGCAAGTCGCCGTTTTAAACACGAAAGAAGCTGAGCTCCGCCAGCTAGACAAGGACATTCTAGATCTCACAGAAGACGAAGCTATTGAAGGAGAAGTTGAGGGCGGAAACGACTACCACAAGAAGATTCTGTACGCGATTGCTGATGCGCAGTTCTTCCTGTCACAGCGTCAACAGGCGACCGGTCTCAGCGGCCCGCTAGGAGTGAACCCAATGACGAGCGGGTAGCAGCCACCCAGAGCAACATCGGATCTGCTGGGGCGCCGCCAGGACCCGTCAGTACGCCATGCTACCGGTCGGTCGCGCTTCCGACGCTTCAGGTCCCGACGTATGCCGGAGATTTACGTCAGTGGCAAGAATTCTGGGACCATTACAGTGCCACGATTCACGAGAACACCGAGTTGCCGCCCATCGAGAAATTTAAGTATTTGCTGACGTACCTGACGGGAGCGGCCAAGCGAGCTATCGAAGGCATCAGGCTGGCTGATAACAACTATGAAATTGCCGTGACAACACTGAAAGAGCGCTTCGGTCGACAGGAATTACTAGTCAACGAGCACATCGACCAGCTTCTTGCATTGTCGCCCGTGAGGAGTTCCAAGGAAGTGGAGAAGCTTCGTGTGCTGGATGACACCGTGCGTTTCCGCGTAAGTGCGCTCGAAGGTCGTGGTGTACCACCTGAGCAGTACACTGTGGCGCTGCATCGGGTGCTAATGAGGTGCTTGCCAGAAGACTTGGCGATAATGTACCGACACAAGAAGAAAGAGGAGAGCATGCGCGGTACTAATGTATCAACAGAGCCCACACCCCCTGAAGCGAGAACGCACAAGGCGACCGACATTTTAGCGTTCCTGAAAATCCAGGTTGAAGTGCGTGAGGAAGGGAAGCAAGAAGCGGCGTCATCGTATACGCACAACTCGATCACGGTACCTGGTGACATGAATTCGCCGACAAGATCTGCCCATGCCTTTCCATCGGCATCTGCGCTTGCTGTGACGGAATCCCTACAGCAGCGAACTCGGTCTTGCGTACTGTGCGAGAGCAGAGCTCACAACCTCGCAGCATGTACGGCCGACATGGCCGTCGAAGAGAAAAGAGCCAGGTTGCGCAACTCTCGTTGCTGCTACAGGTGCGGAACGCGCAATCATGTCGCGCAATTTTGCCGAGTTAGTTTCACGTGTAACAAGTGCCGACGCCGACACCTAACGGTCCTCTGCGAATTGTCACGCGCTGTCGCAACGACCGCTTCTCCAAGAACGACTGAGCAGCTGGTTACGTCTGGCACTACTCCACCGACAGTAACCACGGCCTCAACTGGCGAAAAGGGAGCCAAGTCAGTACTGCTTCAGACAGGTCGTGTTTGGGCGGAGAGCGGACCACGACGACTCCTGGTGCGTGTGATGCTGGACAGCGGCAGCCAGCGTTCGTTTATCTGCACCGACGTTGCAAAGAGATTGCGGTGTAGAGCCCTTGGCATCGAAGAGCTATCATTGGTGACGTTCGGAAATGCAAAGCTGCGGCATCAGTTGCGCTGTCCACGCGTTTCTGTCACGCTGCGTGGACGATTCAACAACAGCACCGTTACGTTGGAAGCACTAGAGGTACCTGAAGTATGCTCCGCGACAAGTCCACCGCTGGACACTGAAGTGCTCGAGCTGTTGTGCGCCAGGAAACACGATGCTGCGGATCTGTTCGATCCAGAGACTTGGCACCCAGATGACATCAGCATCTTGATTGGCTCAGACGCTTACTGGAAGTTTGCCACCGGAAGCATCGATCGCCTCAGCGAGGGACTCACTGCGGTCGAAACGTCTTTTGGGTGGACCGTACAGGGAACAAGCTCACCTCACGAGGCTGCAACGACTTGTGCCCTCCTCATGTCAGCTCGTGTGGAGTGCGACGAATCGGCTAGGTGGCGCCTCGGCACGATTAGTATTGAGAACCGGATGCCAAAGAAAACACAAGAACTCGATGTGTTAGAGCATTGTCTGAGCAGACATGCTGGATGTTACCAAGCATGGAGGAAGGAATACTAAGGAGAGGCCCTGACGTCACATTCGTGAAGCCTCCACATCGCAAACACCCGCATCGCCTCCTAGCGAAAGCGCGGCGAAACATTACGCGATTTCCGTCGCGACGTTTGCAAGCGCATGCGCGCATCGCGAAACTTTGCAGTTTTGTTTGTTTGTTTGTTTGTTTTTCGCCGTGCAAGCGGTGTAGTGGATTCACGCTTGTTGCTCTTTGTGTGTGTTCTTTAGGAAAGCTTCGCAATGCCCAGCTGTTGCGTATACCCTGTGCAAATCGCGTGCACTGCGGACAGTACCGGGTGTCACTTTTCATGTGTACGTATACGTTCGTTTCATTATTGAAGGCATGGTATTTGCGTGCGAAGCTCTCGGATGTGCGCTCTGTTGCTTGTTACTCATTCTGTCAACTCGGAACACACGTGAAAGTTTGTTTTTGGCGTCTGACACGCCGTACATACCATGCGCTGAAGGCATCGTACGTTTTGGAGGCTGTGTCGTTCAAACGAAAGGGCAATAAACTTTTGTTGCTGTTATCGGACTACATAATGTATGTATTGTGCGGTTAGCGCTCGCTGCGTGCTTGTGTTGTGTGCACACTAGAATTACAAACTTTACATGCACGGTCGCGTATACAATTCAGCGGCATCCTCTTTTCGACGTGAAGTTAGTTCAACTAGGTTGGCGTTGCGCCGAATAGCTACTACGCTTACTCCATATGCACGAACAAAGAACCGCTAATCGGGCAATAGATCTGGAAATCGGGCTACGAGAAAGGAAAAGAAAGGCCTAACGGCCAGCAGAACGCGTAAGACACTGCTAGGTGAGTTCGAATACGATAAGGCAGGGGCTGAATGTTTTTGAATACGGCACGTACCGGTACTTTCTGTACTATTGCACAAAAACGCTCCACGAAGAATTGCAGCACGCAGCGCTCGGGCCTGCCACGCAAGAACAGCCTGGTAAACGTCTGCTTGCAACATTTTACTGCGTGCGAACCGCACAGTACGCGCTAAGTTTACGCCGGGACTACAGATTCGAGCAGAAGCGAACCACCGCGGAGAGCACGCCGCGGGGCGTCTGCTGTTTTGTTTGCCCCATACCGGTTTGTTTGCCCCATAAATCTGACGTCACTTCCGCCACACTTTTCGCAATGCATTGGGATACGATAGGGCCTCTCCTTAGTTTTTCCTTCCTCCATGTTACCAAGAGCCTTCCATGATTCCGGAGCCACGTATCCCTGACGATAGCTTGCCCACCCGCAACGACAACTGCTTCAATCTGCTGGTCGGCGGAGCTAATAGTCCCGCGGTGCTTCCTGTGGTATCCTCGTCGTTGGACGAACCGCCTGAACATGAGGACTTGGAGAAAGTGGACTGCTTAGAGGAACTGGAGGAGGTTGTGACTGAGCAAAGGGAGGAGCGCGTAGACAAGGAAGAGAAAGCGCTGCTTCTGCCTCGGGAAGAGAAGTGGAGGGTCCCGAAAACGAACTCGAAGCAATACCGCCACCACGCGAACCTACTATGGGAGCTTCTCAACGAGGATATTCCTACAGAGCAGCGGGAGAGCCAGGCAAAGGGACTCGCCACTGATGGGGTAAACTCATCCGAAGGACAAGCGTCGATCTCGGGAACCTTCGTGAAATTCGAGATTTCGCAGGGTTCGGGCTGCAGCAAGAAACGTCGCTGCAGGTATCCAGGCACTTCGTGGAGAAGACTCCAAAACGCTGCAGTAAACCGCCTGCAGGAGAACCTGAGTGCGGATTGCACCAGCAATGCCACACCCAGGTGGAAACGCCGGAGATGCAAGCGCGCATCATTTAGGCTGTGCAAGAACAGCTGTCCAAGTGACGTGATCACATCACAGACGAGATAGTCAGAGGCTGTTCCGTTCGTGTGGAAATGGCCCACGTGGTGAAGCACCCGATACAAAAGTTGTATACATTGGAAGCAGCGAAGTGACTTGTATAACGTTCGTGCCCTCCCCCTCGGAGGGTGTTGAAAATAGAATAGTGGGGCATAGTCTTGGGGGTAGGGACAGGAAGGAAACGAGGAGGAGAACGAAGGGGAGTCGGAGCTAGCCCTTCATGCAGTAAAGACGTCTACGACCACGGGTCCTCGTTATTTATAGACATAAAAACTTGCCTGCGCATGCCCAGGCAAGAGGTGATGCCTATCGATAACTGTTCAGGATTTTTATTTCTGCTTCATGCATGTTAATGATGCATGCATCTATCTTGACATTGTCGAGAGTGTAAATGCACGACGAAATTCGATGAATGCGCAGTTTTCTACGGGCACAGGAATGAAGCAACACGTCTAATAGTTGAGGCATGGCATGTAAATAATAATGGTAGTGCATGCATGAGCCAGCCATCAGTTAATGCGCATAAAGAAATAAAATGCCTGAACGGTTATCTCTCACGTGTACCACTACGTGTGCGGACTGATAGGTATCACATCTTGCCTGGGCATGCACAGATAAGTTTCGTGTCTAGGTACTTTTCTTTCGGCCACTGTGTGCCTTTTCAGTTGTTAGTTGGTGATTGCAATGTCTTCTCTCGTGTGTCTGTGTTTGCACGTCACGTCTTTTAACTATGAGCACTACCTTGTGGTAGAGGTTCTAATCTGCACATCTTCAGTTCGGTTCAAGCACTTTGTTATATCTGCATTGGTTCATTGCCAAAATACTGTTAAAGTCCTTTTTTCTCAAAAACGTTGCCATATGGAAGCATCTCTTATGAAACATTTGCAGGGAATTACAAGGAATCCATGACTATACCTTTCTTGGGAGCCCTTACCATGTGAAATGTAAAGCATTATGCTAAGCATATTTTAATAAATGAACAAAGCTCTCATAAGCCTCATTTGTATTTGTACTGCTAGATTCACATACAGAATGAATTTACTTAAGGAATCTTGTAACTAAGTTGTCCCATGTCTCATTCTAGATTGGGCCACAGACACTACTTACTTTTCAGTGACTCCAAGGTCAGATAGTGTATTTTGAATTGCAGACCCATGTACTGTGTCCTTTCGTAAACCCTGTGCTCTTATTACAAAAGTATATCTCCTGTGGTTGCTAAATAGCTATGACATTTTCATGGGTGGGACCAGTCCATCTGGTAGTTAGTATCCTGGCTGTGAATAATGGTGGGTGTTGGGGAAGCAACATAAATGAGTCACAAAACAAATTGGACTTTGAAGAAGTTTATTTGCTGTAAGTGCACGACAACTGCATTTATTCTAGTAGAGTGAAAAGTGATGTGTGTGATCTCATCATTTATTGCAATAGTGGGAACAATGTCAGAAAATACTCGGGGGCCTTGGGGTCACATCACGGTATGTTCTGCAATATGGTGTTGAATGGAATTTCCAGTGCAGTCTTCTGGCTCTCTGCTGAAAGTAAAAATAGGAGCAAGACAAGCGAATTTAAAAAAAAAACTGTGTACAGCAGACTGCAGGGTCTTTCTATGTTTTCCCAGTACCAAAAACTTTGTAAGGTCTTCCTCTTCAAACATTTTTACACAAAAGCAAAATTATTTTTTCATGTCATTGCTGGAAGTAACTCCTGTACCTACTGGTCCAAAAGAAACACGTTTCCTTCCGAACTATTTTTATTCATAAGTAAACCCACCCAAGCAAAGTGGCATATGTCCTAACTTGCAGTTTCAAAAATTTCTTGAGGCAATGCTCACAGCAGGCATTATACTAGTGTTAAAAATAAATACCAGACTATTTGTTACTTAATCCAACTGTAAACACCTGTAAAATTACATCTTAATGTTTTTATGTGTTCACTGTTACTGTGCAATATTTTCATACTCAGCTAGTACACTACAATCACAAGCAGCAGGTTAGAACCAACCGTGTAATGAGCTCAGAGTTGACAGCAAGAAGTGGACTATGAGTATTCAAGTGACGTCAACTACATCTAAGACCTTGAGAGCTCTCTATCACTGCTGATTTCTGTTGACCTGACAAAATGTTGAAGAGTGGTACAAAAAATTATCATGAAAAAAAAATCACACAAGCACAAGTAGACTAAAGATGTCAAGCCAAAAGGAAAACTGGTGAATGCAGAAACAAATGCCAGGCCTGCATGGAACACGTAGTATTGTCACAGCATAAGCTGGAGAAGTGGCCTTCTATAGAGACCATAGCAAACTCTCACAAGGTGCCTACTGCAAGTACACTTACAAGGTACCGCCTACACTAATCGCCATCATTTAGCACAGTAACAAACTACCCACTATGCATCTGTAAGGTGCTCACATAGCTGCACACTTTGTTGATGCTGTGACTGATGAATTATGGCTCAGCCCTTTTGCAATGAGTGGGAAGCTTTCTTGTGCAATTCTACTTTTGCGCCAAGCAATGTTGCATCTGTAAATGTGATTCCTCACCTAACATGATGCCTGGAAAGATTATTTTTGTGAAGAAGATTCAAGCACTTGCATGGCTACACGGCAGGATGCATGACTATCATGTGGATTCCAGGTTTGATTCCAGCTCACACCCTGGGCTTTTTTTCTAACTAAGGATGACAGCTGCGATGGACCGTGGCGGCAGTGGCAAACAATTTTGCCACTAAAACCGGCTGTTGTTGTGAGCTCATAACAGCGTACACTACAAAAAGTATCTTCCTTTTGTATCGGAAATCATATGGCCCTACCAATGAAGAACAGCGCTGTGTGATACGAGAGTTCACATGTAGATCGAATGGTCGTACATCATTAAAGAAATCACGGGTAGTTTGGCTGTGCTTACCACACAATTTTGTGCAAGCACATTTTCTTGGACAAATTATTAATTTGCAGCAATATGCCTCACAGTGTACGCTATGACCAACCTTCATGTACGTGTTGAAATTGATAACTTCCTCATGACAAAGACAGTTTTTAAGGGGCTTGCTGGATGATGTGGATAATCTGATGAGATCGACAGAATCAGAGCTGGCTGCCGTCTGTGCAATGGTGCACAATACAGGCACTGAATAGTTTTTCCATGGCCCCCGATGGGCACACGGCAATTTCAGTTCATCTCAGCTGGATACTGCATCCTCTCTTCAATTGGAACGCACTCTTTAAATTATCTATTCACATAATCTATTCTAACCTAATTATATTTCGCGAAGAAAATAACTTCTTTCATAACAGTCAGCATGGTTTTAGGAAACACTACTCATGTGAAACCCAACTACTTCTCTTCACCAACGACTTATTTTTAGCATCTGACACTGGCTCCATTATCGATTGCATTTTCCTTGATTTTCAAAAAGCTTTTGACACCGTTTCTCACCGTTTACTCCTACTAAAACTAAGCATGCTAAATATTGACTCAAACATATTACGATGGATTGAATGCTTCTTATCTAACAGAACCCAACATGTAACAGCTAACGATCATGACTCACGCAATTGTTCAGTAACATCTGGTGTGCCGCAAGGTTCTGTCCTTGGACCCTTACTCTTTCTAATCTATATTAATGACCTTCCATCCAGCATTACATCAAGAATCAGGCTATTTGCCGACGATTGTGTCATCTACCGCATAATAACTAACTCTCATGATTCATCACTACTTCAATCTGGTCTTGACAACATTACATCTTGGTGCTCACTCTGGTAAAATATTGTTTTACGGTAAAATATTTTACTCTGGTAAAATATGGTTTATTTTACATTTGGTAAACAAATGTAAAATAATGAGGATATCTCGAGGAAGTACTGACTGCACTAGACCTGTTTATTCACTTTCTAATTTTCAGTTGTCGTCTGTCAATACATACAAATATCTAGGTGTTCACATAGATAACAAGTTAACATGGAATAATCATATCAGTTATGTGATTAACAATGCTAACCGCACTCTCGGCTTCTTGCGCCGCAACTTTTCATTAGCACCTGTTTCATTAAAACTTCTTCTTTATAAAACACTAGTCAGATCTAAACTCGAATACGCCTCATCAATCTGGGATCCTCATTCTTGTTTACTTGTTAATGCACTGGAAGCCATCCAAAATCGCTCAGCTCGCTTCATTGTCGCTAATTACTCCCGTACTGCTAGCATCTCATCAATTAAAAATGCTCTAGACCTTCCTACCCTTTCTAACAGAAGGAAACAGGCCCGCCTATGTCTCTTCCACAAAACTTTTTTCATGAATCCTGAAATAAAAGGCACATTGTTCTCGCCACCTTCTTACGTTTCATCTCGCATCGACCATAACTTCAAAGTCCATGTGCCATTCTGCCATACCAACATATACTTCCACTCCCACGTGCCGAAGACTTCATCCGAATGGAACCACCTTCCTGCCTCCATCGCCAGCAACCCTGATCATGCATCACTCAAGACTGCCATCTCTAACTTATAACCACTCCTCTCTGTAACGCCGCAAATGGCATTGAGAGCATTTAAATAAATAAATAAATAAATAAATAAATAAATAAATAAATAAATAAATAAATATAAAGCAGATGCAAGTTCTAACTTTTTGAAAACCTTGGGTGCGGAGCACTGCTTGGATGTTCCCTCGAGTCTCCCACCATCTTGAATCATGCCCTCTCAGCCCTCTCTCGATAGTCAAGAAAACCACGGCTACGCGGCACTTCTGCCTCACAAAAAGTATCGCAGAATTTCCCTTAGTGGTCGCACATGGCGCTCGATCTGCAATTTGTTTATGCGGTAACTTTGCAACTGGTTGTGCACAAGCTGTCTCTCCCACACTTTCTTGTTCCTCATGCTTTCACACTGAGCATGTACTATGCCAAGTCACTTGTATGTTGCGTTTCACTTCCTTTGCACTGTTCTGAACAGTAGCGCTCGTGATTTCCCTTACTGCTTGTGGCACTTGTGCAAGAGAGGCTTCCTTTTACCCTTGCTGTGCATCCGTGCTAACCTCGAGCTGCACTGCTTGTCTGCTGTGCCTAATGTTAAATCATCAATTAAAATGATACCAAGGCTATATACTGAACACAAATAACCAGACCTTTTGCAACATTGAGCTGAAGGTACACAACAAACATGAGCAAAAAAAAAGATATGTCACACTGCTTAAAAATGTGCATGCATGTGAGACAGAAGCATTTATTAATGAAAGAGCTTGCATAGGCCAACTCATGCTAACACAAAGTGCCCCAGAAATGATGTTAAGCAGTGCTTGCAGTGATGTTAAGCAGTGAATTTATAGGAGTACTGACATAAAAAATTTACATCTCGTTTTTTTCTGTTGCAATATGTAGCTGAGTCACTTATCACACCTGAACACCTCATTTGCTTGAGCACATGATGGTTAATTATTTGGAGACAATTTTATAGCAACCAGTTGCGATTTCACCTTAAGAGAGCGCCGAGTAAGGCGAGACCCAGAGTGGTTTTTTATGTAAATATAGCTGCCTGTGTGAGCACACAAAACTGCATGCATACGAGCAATAGTTTTGTGTGGATTGCTGACATTTCCACGGTTTTAGCACACCTGCTGCAGAGTACATGTTAAACCTTGCCATTTGAGAGGACCTCTTGCTGGGTGTGTCCCTGTCGGCACTTTTGAGTTGTTTTCTCTTTTTTTTAACGCATCAATGAAGACTATTGCTTGTAAATGCTTTTTGTGTGTGTGATTTAAGCATTTCAGTTTATCTGTATAGCGCTACTGTGGGATTCCACGATGTTAGCACACCTGCTGCAAGTGCACAGTGATGAGGTGGAACCTGCTACATCTTGCTACATTTCATCAAAATTCGCATAATTTTCATTAAGCGTAAGTGAAGACATTTTTGTGGTTTTCCGGCGAAAAAAAAAGATGGCAGTCACTTGAAATACATTTTACCGTTGTTATACATACTTAAGTTAGCATTGTATTGCACCAAGGTGAAATTTTCGCAGTTTTTCGGAGAGAGAGAAAAAGAAAGATGATGGTTGCTTGAAATACATACTTAAGTTACATTTCTGATCTTTAGTTTCTCATTGTAGTAGACAGGCGACAGCTGTGTAGCAGAAAAAAACCTCTCAAGGACAACAACTACACACTTGATAGAAAATTGTAATTGGATTTAGATGGTGGTAATCAACGCAGAAACGCCACATGTCATCTTTCTTTTTAGCAAGTATGACGGGCGATGCCCAAGGGCTTGATGAGGATTCCATAATGCCTTTGGCCAGCATCTCGTTCACTTCTTCTTGAATGACCTTGCTCTGCGGCAGATACACGATATTGTCAACGGTGAATGGGAACAGCATCACCAGTGTTTATGCGGTGCTTTACAAGTGAAGTCAGGCCGAGTGGTTGATTGTTGATGTCAAATATGTCGTCGCAGGATGCCAAAAGGCGGCATAGGGCGGCTGATTGCTCAGGTTTGAGGTCTGGGGCGATCAAGGGGTGTAATGCCATGTCGAGGCATCTGGCATCCGGTGGGCGACAAGGAAGATCTGAGCACACGTTGGCTGCAAATGTGGTGACGTGATCATCTGATAAGGATCGCAGTGTGATGATTGAGATTCCTTAAGGTAGCACTTGCTTCACGAAGCTGAAACTGATAACGGTGACATATATCCGGTTAGCAGCTACGATTACGACACAGTGTGGCACCGTGATGTCGTGCGCTAGAAGGACATCAGGAATAGGCGTGACAACGTAGTCACCGTCAAGCACAGGTGAAGTTGTTGCCAATTCAATGAATGTTGGGACTTTAGGCGGTATGCGGTTGAAGACTGTGGTACAGGGGTTGTGGAGTTTGGGGCGAGTATCTGGCTAAAGAGGAAGATCCAAGCAAACAGTACCGGCGGAACAGTCGATCATGATAGAATGCATCGATAGAAAGTTCATCCCTAAGATGAGGTCGTAAGAGCAATTGTTGAGCACCGTAAATTGACGGGATCGTGGCGGCCGGCAATGCTTATTTAACCTGTACACATTCCAATGACGGCAACAGTTTCACCATCGGTGACGTGTGCGGCTTTAGTTATAGCAGGCATGAGTACTTTTTTGAGTCGGCGACAGAGAGAGCACTCATTATGAACACCTGAGCTCCAGTATCGACTAATGCCGTCAAAGAAATACTGACAACATGCACTTCTATTAGGTTCTTGTTCGTAGGGAATGTCAACGGAGGATTGGGATCAGTCGAAAATGATGCAGCACTACCTCCAGGAGCTGCGTAATCTCGTTTTCCGTCCGAGATGATACTTAGTTGGTCAGCATAGAATAGCGGCGTGGTTGGGGTGACGGTGAACGAGCAATAGGGCGGCTGTTAGTCAAAGCAAAGTATACGTACGGCTGGGCGAACACCAACGAGGGTCTGCATATGAATTAAATTGAGTTAATGGTGATGAGCAAGTAAATCGCAGCAATAATGTTCATACCTAACCGTCATTTGCGCTACAACTTTGCCCATTGTGACGACCGTGAGCAGCAAAGACATGCACACAGTGCTTGCCGCCATCTCATGCAACCTGGAAGGTTGTATGAGAGCTTGTACTGACCCAGACTGCAACACTGGGAAGGGGGACGTGGAAGCTGAAGTTGCTATGTATAATGAGTAAGCAGTGTAGAAATTTGGGCTAGTTGGTGAGTGTTCATCTTGGTTGAATTGACTGTTGGGGCAGGACACTAAGAAGGAAGTGAGACAAACAAGCACAGACTTACAAGTTTTTGTGTGACTCCAGTCTTTTATGTGAGGACTGATTGTATTAACTACAGTAAGAAGGCCTCGAATTAAGAAAAATAAACGGTTTTCGTTCGGAAAAAAGGCGGTCAGATTGGTCCCTAAACGTTTAAAGACAAAGGCAAGCTAAAATTTTGGAGGAGAAGATCGAATTTACTGACCTTTTGCCGTACTGCTGCAAACTCAATATCCCCGTCCGACACTGTACACGCTCCTCCTGCAGCGGCTTGGTTGCTTGGTTGGTTCCTTAAGGGAATAGCTCAACCCACTACGGGGGATCGGCCACGAAGCGTGCGGCAGTAGACTTTGTGAAAAAATAAAAGGAATATGCTTGGCTGAAAGAAGTGCCGCCCCAAATCCAAACTTCGTTCCCACCTCTTATAAATGAAAGCCAAAAATAAATATGTGGGAAAAAACCTGTTTCTGCAAGTGCATACCAGATTAAAGCCAATTGAAAATAAATGAATAGGGGTTCTAAATATACCCAAAGCGCTCAATTTTGTGGAAAAGCCAATTGGAAAAATAAAAATGGGGCAAACGGTAACGCGTGTGGGTCCTAAGAGCGTTGGGACGACGAACACAGAAACCAAGCCGGGTGTTTAATGAATAAATGAGACCAGACACAGCGGGGACAGGCCCCGTATGAAAGTGACATGATAATGGGAAAGAAAAGGAAAAGAAGGAGGGATACAGGACGGACAGCGCAGAGTGAGAAGAAGGAGTAGGCAGTTTTCAGATGGTATGATAAGGAGAAATCTGAGAGGAAAAGGGGGAGTAGGGAAGGAAATGAAAAGGTGAGAGCAAAATGAAAGAAAGAAAGAGTGATGAAGATGGCTGGGACTGTACAGAGGAAAATTGATGTGTCGGTGGTTGGTGGTCCCGACGAAGGAAGCAGGCGAAGACGACCGGCTTGACGAACGCGGCCGGCGGGGACGCCGTCCAGCCCCGAACACGCGGGTTGGCGCGAAGCGCCGAAGAAAAGAAGTACGTCCGCTCACAACGAGTACTGCTCACACACTGACTTTATTTACAAGTGCGCCGGTAGAATAACGACACCAGAGCGGCGCCCCCTGGCATCCTTACATGGCATTCCCAAACCGAAACCGATTACCACGCGAACACCAACACAACAACCATCCCCTCCTCGAAAGAAAAGTTTGACTACGTCAGTTCCAAGATACGCACCAATGCACTTTCCTCGGAAAAGAACAATTTTGGAACATCAAACTTGTCTAAGGCACAAACAGTTTGTCACGTAACGTACGCCATTGAAGTCACAAGCGTTCACTGTATACAGCTCTGTATACATTTTGAGAATGCGTACCAGTGCATACGGCTTAGAGATATGAAAAACTGAAGGCACACGGAAATTCACCACATACACATTTGAAAAATGCGTAAGACAATTCAGTTCAGTTATCATTTACGAAATACTGCACAGAACGTTGCACAACACTGCACATAGAAATAATGCATCAATAATGCACACTGAGTAAGTCCACTGCACGTAATGAGGCAAGATTGTATAAGAAAATAACCTGTTAAGACATGAACTATTGCACATAGTCTTCATAACGTCGAGGCTTCCGACGTTTACGCTTAGTGCGGTGTCTTTGTGAAGAACTATAGTCGGTGACAAACTAAGAATAAAAAGTAAACTGTACCGCTGTCCATTTGTATTATGCGCGTCCAACTACGGCCGCTCGTTACCATGACGTAACGGTTAAGACGAATCAATGAAAATTGCAACATGGCGCCGTTCGCGACGAGAGGCGAGGTACCGCTGCACCGAGACCGAGATCGGTCAATTCGAATTTCCTGCGGTGTTTTGTTTCTTCTAGAAGAAGCTATTTCCTACGTGTGTACCCAGCATCATCCTCGCCGGTCGTCATCCGATGCAGTAGAAGCTTGTGACTGTGCCGCGTTTGAAGCGCACCGAAGCGGCAGCAGCTCGGAGTGTATTACAACGCTTTTGCGCGTTCCGTCGTTCCGGTAGCGTCAAATCGCAACACGGCGTGTGTTCCCTCCATCGCTCGGATACACCAAGCATATCGCCTGAGGGTCACCACGTCGGCGATTGTCGTCGCGTTCGTTCGTGTGCAGCGAGGTGAAAGTGAAGTCGGAATGTGCGCGTCTGTGTACGATTTACCGCCCGCAAACGCCATGGCATTAGCGTTGCCACATGTCCGTGTGTGTGTTACTTGGAGCTCGCAACGTGGGAATCGTGGTGATCTGTGGTGATATGCGTCGTGCAGTGTGCCTATATAAGTGACATATGTGCGGACGAAGCGTTAGGGAAAGAAAGCGACCAGCATAGCCTGTTAGCGCAACAAAGTGCCAAAGTAAACAAACAAGGTGTGGAGAATATGCAGTGGTGTGTGCATTATAAGAAGATAATTGTGGTCATCTGATGCGTTTGTGATCATGTGACGTCTGCCTATTGGCGCAGTTGCGTCGTATCAAGAGAATTTAGTTCCACCAGCCCAGAATGATGTGCTAGGTTGGAGTGTCCGTCGCGTAAGTATCGCGCTCGATGCACGAACGCCTTGCATTGACAAACGCCGTGCGAGGTGATCGTTGTCTACGAACCGTGAAATGATGCGCTCGCTGTGACACGTCGATTGCATGGATCGTGATCGTAACTGAAGTGACGCCGCTAAAACTATTATTGAGTGAAAAAAATAAAAGCTTTTGTTTTTAATAGCGTTGCATCATACTTCACAATATCATATTTAGAATTCTTGTTTATGTCTAACATGCGTTTTCTAGCATTTCGCGTGTATTGTGTGTATGTATACGCAGTGATAATTTGTTTATATTAAATTCGCGATGCTTATAGTGCATAGACCCTTTTTTTAAGCGCTTATCCCTTCTTGTGAAGACTCAGCCCCTCACTATGCTTCACGAACAAATGAGGAGGGGGGAGCCGGAGAGGTGGGGCTTGACA
Source organism: Rhipicephalus sanguineus (assembly GCF_013339695.2). NCBI lineage: Eukaryota > Metazoa > Arthropoda > Arachnida > Ixodida > Ixodidae > Rhipicephalus > Rhipicephalus sanguineus. The sequence continues at coordinate 23,873 of NW_023614211.1, read as the reverse complement.
ATGGACGAAAGGAATGTACTTACTGATTGTGTCCCCCGAGATTATCTATATAGACATCTATATTGATTGATTGAATGATTTATTTATTTATTTATTTATTTATTTATTTATTTATTTATTTATTTATCGATATGTTTTCCTTTCTTTTCTTTGAGGATGCACGTGTTTTTTCTATGTCCAAGTGTATACGTGTGGTCTTTTGGCTACTGATTTTTTTATTTCAACAGTTTTTGTTATTTATTTTTTTTCTCTCGCTCTACCTGCACGGAGGACGATGCTATAAAAGCGCATCGAAGCCTCGTAAATTTTGCCTTGATAAAGATCGGTCACCGATCGAAACCTTGAGAAATAAACTGTCTTTTGAGAAGCGTGTATCCTTTTCCTATTTGTCTTACGGCGACCGATAACAGCCTCTTCACAATCTACGTAAATATATATTTATACCTTCGCACAGACACACACATATATAGAAGATAGGGGCCCCTCTTCTAGCAAAAGTGCCCCCCCCCCTGCTGTAATGCCCACTGGGGCGATGCAGGTACGTAATCAACAAATAATAAATTAATTAAAAACTTGAACGTTCAAGAGCTTAAGGGGTAATGACAGTGCCAATGTAAGTTGTCGAAGTGAGAAACAATCCCACGTAAAGCTTTTAGTCAATGCCAATTTAGCCGCGTGCACCTCCTTGGCGTGAACGTAACGGCAACGCATGCAATCGCCCCCAGAGTTAAACGCCATGTGTGCTACACGCTTTTATTCCGTTTAAACAAGACGTCAAATGAAGCCTTGCCCTTTACCTCAAACACGATAACAAGCACGCCCACGAGAGACGCAAATGCGCTATTTACGGCAACACAAGAGTCGAAATTCACAAAGGTAATCTCAGACCACTTCGCCATACTTCGCTTTGAGTCACAGTTGCTATAGTTACAGCAGACAGTGAAGAAAACTGGCGGCGACAGTTTCGCAAATAAATTACAAACGACCTTATTAAATGTGATTAATGCCCCTGTTTTGTTCTGTGAAATCGTAAAATAACGATTCCTTTATTTTAAGTTCTATGTTAAGTCCATCATTCCTTGTTTTAATACGATAATAGGTACTGCTCAGAAACATCACCTTTGAGATGCACATTACTTCTTCGTATAGACTCCGAGATGAACGCGGCGGGTGGTGCGATTTAAACAACACATATATTGTTATGCTGACGCTGAACTCCGTGCCTTCGCAATTTATTTCATCTAGCTTTGCTTTCTTTATTTAAATATTAGTGCAGTATTGCAAAATAAGGTTTATATACGTGAAAATTATTGTCATTGTTTAGGAACTACTTCGTTTGTAGCGCGGAGGCATGCCAAATATGCGCAATGCGGCCTCGTGGGCGGAGCTTATATTTATTCTTAGGCTGTCACCGACTATAGGTGACTGTGCACCTTGGTCGCTTGTGCTCTAATGCGACGCATCAAGAGCAGTAGAAGATTGTGACGGCTCGAAATGAGCGTTTGACTTCGCGGCATCAGCACTTGGTGTATTTGTGTCAGCTACACCTACTGGTAAGTCCTCCCCCCTTGGCGAAGAAAGTGTTCCACACGCTGAATGTTGAGGCACAGGTGAGGCAGGCCTGACTGGCGGACGCATCGGCGAAGTGGACCGAAGCACAGGAGCCCGCACAGCGACAGGCATGGCTGGCAGATGCATTTCGGAAGTACACTAAAGCACAGGCACACGCACAGGGCACACCGCGCCAGGCGAAGCACACACATTCACAGGTCGATCCGGCATCGACGAAAAAGATGTCTCCGACGCCTTAGGCGGTGACGCAGTGGACGGCGCAGAAGCCGTCGGACTGGAAGACTGTGAAGCAAGAATGGTCGACACAATCGACGGAAGAGATGGCGTTGGAGCCGAAGACAGTGTAGCAGGCATCGTCCCATTTGGTACCGGAAGAGTTGTCTGGGATTTAGAAGAATAACATTGCAGTGTAGCACCGCAGATGGTGATACCGAACAACCGAATGGCATCAAGGCCAAGAAGAGATCGGCCACATGGTGTCACGAAGAATGTTATCGGAGCCTGCACTCCGGCGTACTTGACGTTGGCCGTGAATTGGCCGAAGTGGCGAATGATCCCCGTTGAATATGAGTGCAGGACGGTAGACGAGCGTGCCAACTGAATGTGCGGAAATGAATGCTGAAAGTCATCGGCGTTGATTAACGAGACTGAAGCGCCTGTGTCCACCAGAAAAGACAAGGGCACATTGCCCCCTGAAGCTGTAACACTTGGCTCGGAAGATGTGTGGAGACCATCCACATTTAAAACAGTGACCGTATTGGTCTGAGCCGTGCTCGAAGGAGCAGACGAAGAACTTGGTTCAAGAAGATTTACTGGACGGGACTTGCATACGGACTGAAAATGTCCGATTTTTCCGCACGCAAGGCAAGTGCGGTTTCTCGCCGGACACTGCGCAAAGTTGGCTAAATGCCGAGCCGATCCGCAACGAAAGCAGTGTGCGGTTGAATTATGCGAAGAAAATTGGGCACGCGAGCCCAAAGCTCGGTGTTCATCCGGAAAAGCTGAATTCGGCGGCATGGAGTCGCCATGTTGACGGCTTCCTCCACCCCGCGACGCGGAGGGGGCGCCATGTTGACCGCCACGAAAGGACTGTGCAGGCGGGCGGCCATGTTGACCGCCGCGCCGAGACGAAGAAGAAGGGCCGCCATGTTGGCGCGTCCCGTAAAACAAAGGACCGGCGCCATGGCCCCCCGCAGCAGAAAGTTGCTGCACTGAATGCGGAGCAAATTTCTCCAACTGCACACGGACAAGTTCATCCTCTCGCGCAATCGAGAGGGCTTCTGAAAGAGTGATGGACGATCCTTTCTGGAGGAGTCTGCAACGGACATTTTGCGACGCGACGCCAATAAAGAGTTGCTGCCTGATCATGTCATTTTCGAGCGCGCCGAACCCGCAGGACGCGGCTAGCGACCGGAGACTAGCTATGAAGTCTACCACGGGCTCACCGGGGAGCTGACGACGCTCTTGGAAGCGGAGGCGCACGACATAATCACAGGACGCGTCTTTAAAATGGTCATCGAACAATGCAAGTGCGGCTTGGAATACGTCAGACGACGCAGGCGTGTCTGACGCGTTGGCGGAACTCAACGTCTGATAGAGTTTTAGACCGGCGTAGCCTAATGCGTTGATGAAAAGGGCTTTCCGACGCTCGGGCTTGGCGGCGTCCTCCCCGGCAGCGTCGGCGTAGGCCTGAAAAATTAATTTCCAGTCAGCCCACGGAATTGGAGGGTCCCCGGGCGTAGAAAGGAACAAAGGCGGGGGAATTGGAGACGCCATCGTGAGGAAAGAATTGAAGGTGAAAGCCGGAAGAAGGATTGACGCCAGTAACACCGTTTAGAAAAGAAAAGGCAGCGTCGATTGATCAGGAAGAACAGCGAAACGAGGCGACGCCGCAGTCACCATGCGAAGAAGAAAGCCGAGCGGTTAGGTTTAGTGTGAGCGGTTCGTTACATGAAGGAAAAAAAGGTAGAGTTCGCAGAAAAAACACTTCTTACATGTCCTCGTCGCCATTGCTGTATAGACATGGCTATTAATAGTGGCGTCGGGTGGTTGCACAGCACGACCTAGGTCCAGAGTTCAGCACGACCTATACTCCAGAGCGTCGCTGGCGAGTCGCACAGGGAGGCGAAGTCCAGGTTGCAGGAAGTACTTGTGTCGACGCACATTGGCGAAGCGTTTACCAGATCCAGGTGTAAGGCGTGTCGTCCACCAGGATGACGTGACGGTCGTGATGTGTGTGCAAAGCAGGGCGCTGCCGGTCGGGATAATGTGGGGGGAGGAGCCCACCGAGGTTCGCGACCTCGCCAGTTACAGGCCTACTGGGCGACTCCGGCCCCACATGTCCCTTCCCTGCAGGGGTGTTTTGTCATGCGTGTAGGCCTCTAGTTTGAGACGTACGTGGCGGTGAACGAATCGGCGAAGAGAGAAACGACAAACGAAAGAATAACGGTAAGTGCAGGACGAGTATCCAGAGGGTGTCGTCTAACATGCACAGTGCCTGCAAATGGACGTGGTCGAGCATATATTGGCCCGGATCTATTGAGGACGAGGGTCATGGCGCCGGGAGGTCTGGTATCGCGGCGCTCACTACGTGGACCAGGCGGATGAAGATCGCGCGGTTACGGGCGTGGCGTAAGAGCACCGGGAAGTTTTTATCTAAGTACGCTGTACGCGGCGTGATCTGGTCCACGAGAGTGGCAGTGAGAGAGCCCTCGTAGAGATAGTGCTCTATTCCCTCACAAGGGAGGCCACAGGTACAAGTCTCGTTAGGCAATAGCCTGAAGCGCCGGAATTAAAAATGGAATCTGCCGTGACCTGTGCGGAACTGGACTAAATGCTTGTTTGGTGGGTACCAGCCGGGGATGTCAGAGGCGTGCGGAACCCACTTAAACAGAGCAGTGTCCGCATTCTCTTCTTTCCAGACTTTCTCCCAACGCTCGCGTTCGCTGTCTCGGAGGATGTTTCGCACCCCGCGCCAACGTTACTAGATACATTCAGTTGTCAAACTCTCCGCTGCCGCCATACTCCGCAGGTGGCACCATTTCTGTGCTTGTCGCCAGATGGCGGGACCGTCGCATCGGGCTCCAGCCGGCGCGGTGTCGTCTGCTCAGCGCAGGCGCGTTTTTTCACTTGATAGCGCTAAGTGTCTTTAAAAGTTTTTTTAGACACTTATCCCCGTATTCAGAAACGCTCCTTCACTTGAACTTGACTTGCCACCGCCTTCAACGCGTTTCGAACGCGCTGCCTTTTGGCTGTGCCAAGGCAGCACAAACGCGTTTCGAACGCGCTGCCCAAGGCGGCTGCAAGTCAAGTTCAAGTCGAGGAGCGTTTCTGAATACGGGGGTTATGCGTTCACGGCTAGCAAACATGGTACGCTCTATTGCATTAAGCACGGGTGACATGCAACATTTTTTTTAAAGCACTCATTCACTCCATTTCGAAGCAGATCGGACGGTATTTATTTTGAATACCTGCAGTTATACATCCTGCAGGTATTTATACATACATGCACTTATGCTTTTAACAGTTATACATCCACAAAAAAAGTATGCACATGTGCATTCCAGTTGCTGACAGTCTCCTTTTCATAGCAAGTTAGCACGCTTTCTTGATGCTTTCACTGGCACACTATAGAGTCTCGCTGCTGGCGAAGAAACTTCGAATAGAAATGCATCCGTGTGGTCAAATAAAATTTGATGATTCGCGCACTTAGCTCCTCAAAATGCTCTGTGCAGCCTACCCGAGTCAGAGAACATCCAGACAGCTCTCCCATTATAGTCCAGAAGAAATCTCCGAACACTTTGTTGCCATTGGTCCTTTTTTCAATTACACGTTCAATGCCGCTAAGCATAGATGTCAAAGCACCTGATGGATGCTGCAGTGCACCAGGCACAAAGGATCGCATCTCTGTTAAGGCTGCTGCTGCTGGTACGTGGTTATCAGATATACAAGTTGCAAGGCAATCTTCACCACTGGTGAACTTTCGCGCCTTCTTCACGACATAACCACCAAGGTAGTACAGCGCGCTTGCTTTCGCAGTCGTGCGGCAGTAACTGTGCTGAAGTGTATCAGCTGTCATTGGCTCCTGCAATTCTATCTGTGAAATGACCTTGCTCAGCTCTTCCTCCCGGGCTGTCAATTCCTTGTCCGCACGTGGAACTGCTTTGTTCCAAGCGGCGCGAAGACTCATGTCGGTCGGAGCGTAGAAAAAATGTCTGTCCGAGCTGCTTGCGTCCTTGCGGTATCCGCTCGCGCACCCCGGCACGCAACAAGTTGGCACGGTTCACCCGAACAGACGACACATGATGCGAACGATGTACGAAACGCCACCACAAATGTTGAGAAGGCAGATAGAGAACGCTAACGCTTGTGCAGCGTTGGCCGGCGCGCGCGGTATTTTGAAGCCCGATGCGACTGCAGCGCCAACACCTAGCAAGTGTGGTGGCGGTTCCGCGCAGTACAAACAAGTTTGAAAACTGAATGTATTCTAGTAACGTTGCCCCGCGCGACGTGAGTAGAGCGCGTTTGGGAACGCCTCTCTGTGCGGCTCGAGCGGCGAGAAAACCAGCAATCTCGTTGCGGAGCACGCCGGAGTGGCCCGGGACGTGGTATAAACGAACGGCAGTGTGAAGTGAGAGATCGCGTGGTATCCGTTTGGTGGTATACACGCGTGCGTCTGTGGTCCTTGGCGTCGAAAGCGCCTGCAGTAAAGAGAGACAGTCTGTGTAAACACACACAGTGTCGTTCGGGCCACAGGTATTCCTAACGTATAGGAGAGCCTCCTGTAGTGCGAGCAGTTCAGTGCAATACGCACTGGTGGCGTTTTCCACCCCGAATCGACCAATAGGCCCAATCCGCTCATTTGGTCGAAATGTTACAAAAGCCGCACCGGCGAGTCGGGGCGTGTAAGACCCGTCAGTGTAGATGTGCAGGGCATGTTGTTGGGCCATGCGCTTGGCTGCGGTGCGGTCGAGTCGAGCGAAAGGAAAGGCTAGACGTGTGGCCGGGTGGTCCAGCCATGGATCCGGTGAGCCTACTATGTGGTCTGGATGTAGTGTGACCGTTCCGAACCGGATCGGTCTACGGTCGACCAATAGCCGGTATTCCGCATTACACCGCTCTAGTATGAGAGTAATCGGGGGGCGTGCATTAAAATTTGGAGGGCCGCTGTGCGGGTCATGTGAAATGCCTCCCAGCAATTGGAGAATAGTCCTTTGGATGGATAGGGCGCGTGTTTGGAGTCTGCAGTCTGGGCGGAGTCCGTCCCACCACACAGGCGAGCCGTAGGTAAGTGCCGGGAGAAGTACTTGTCTGTGAAGGGCTATTTTTTGTGCGGGTCGCAGTTGTCCACCCTGCATCCGCGCAAGGGTGGCGACCTTTGCACACAAGAGCTCTGCTTTTTCCTTTAGGTGGTCTGCGTGTAGAAAAAAATGACAAGCGTCTGTCAAAAACCACGCCTAGGATTCTGAGAGAATCCTTGTAAGCGATGTTCCTCGAGTCTCGACTAACACGGATAGTGGGCCGTACCCTCTCCATGCCTCCGTGGCCGTGCGAGAAAAGCACGCAGAATGTCTTTTCCGTGCTAAGCTTCACTTTGGCGGGCTTTGTCCAGGTAATGACGGAATGAAAGAAGTGCCGCCCCAGTAAAATTCATTCCATTGTTGCGATAAGAATAAAAGCAAAAATAAAGGCATGGGAAAAACCTGTACCTGCCGAAGCATACCAGGTATAAAGCCAATAAAGATAAATGAAATGGGGTTTTACTGCAACCCAAAGCGCAAATTTAGTGGAAAAGCCAATTAGATAAAAGAAAATTGTGGGCAACGGTAACGCGTGTGGGTCCTAAGAGCGTTGGGACGACGAGCACAGAAACCGGGCATTTTTTTTAATGAATAATGAGTCGGAGACGATGGGGCAAAACGTGCCCAATGAGTGTGAAAACAAAAAGAAATGAAAAGCAAAAAAAGAAAGGGAAAGGAAACAAGACATCACAGGACATGACAGTAGCACACATATGTCGTCTCTGCATCCGGGAGCAGTCAGTGGCTGGAGGCGTTGTACACATCCAAGAGATGGTCCTTCGGGCTGGGACTAACGGTGAAGCCGTCAATGTCCGTGCAGTGGGACGTCCCCAGGCTCGCATAGACGGCCAGGAGGTCCGGAAGATGTCCAACGAAGGGTGCCTTGAAGAAGGATGACCGGGTAGTTGGCCGGAGACAGACCGGCATGGCCAAACCGGATCGCTCACTTTAATGCCAGGGCAGAGGTCTTGTGTGGCTATACCCACCGGGACCCAAACGCCCCACCGGACTGGCCCCTGGGTGAGTACCACCCCACAAGACCCCAGTCAAACTCCCCGTCCGACACAGTACACGCTGCTCCTGCAGCTGCTTGGCTGAAAGAAGTGCCGCCCCAATCCAAACTTCATTCCCACCTCTTATGAAATTAAAGCCATAATAAAGTTGTGGGAAAAACCTGTTCCTGCAAAAGCATACCAGGTTTAAAGCCAATTGAAAATAAATGAATAGGAGTTTTAAAGATACCCAAAGCGCTCAATTTTGTGGAAAAGCCAATTGGAAAAATAAAAGTGCGGCAAACGGTAACGCGTGTGGTCCCTAAGTGCGTTGGGACGACGAGCTCAGAAACCAAGCCGGATGTTAAATGTAAAGGAATGAGACAAAACACGGTGGGGACAGGCCCCATATGAAAGTGACATGATGATGGAAATGAAAATGAAAGAAAATGAAATACATAAAGGACAGAACAGAGTGCGAAGAGGAAAGAAGGAGTGGTCAAAGGCTCTGACAAGAGAAGTGAGGGTAGAAAATGAGAGTGAAAAGGTGAGAGCAAAAACGAACTGGGTGTACAAAGAGCACTGTGACAGATGCATTGTGAGTTCATGGGCGTAAAACGATTAGTCCTTGGCCGATGTCTTCCTGGGAGCCGGCGGGGGCAGGTGAACCCGGCTGGCCCGGTTCCTGGAAGGTGTGGTAGGCGCCCCGATGATCCGATAGCCCGGCTGATGCCCATGTCAAGCTTCAGACGCTGCAGTCTTGTGGCGGAGGAATGCCCCGGATACCCGGGACGGCGTCACAGTTCTAGCGTGAAGTGCGTGTTATGTTAGTGTTTGTATAACCGCAGAGCAAGCGTAATGCAAGACTACCGTCCTCGAGGTGTAAAGTCTCGCCCGTGTGGGGTGAAATGTAGGACGTAACCGATGGATCTGCTAGGGAAACTGGCGTATGAGCCTGACGTGTTACTGTGGTGTTTAGTGTGGTGTTTTACGGGGGCTACTAAGAATAGTCGGGAAGTTGTCATGAGCCGGAGTTGCACGGGGTTGAAGGCGTTCTGCGAGGGAGTTGGTGAAAGAGCAGTCAACGAGGTAATGTGTGACCGACTGACAGGGGGCGCCACAGACGCATGTGGCATCGGGAAGGAGATTAAACCGGTGAAAGTACGTGTGAAACCTGCCGTGAGCTGTGAGTAATGTAACGAGCGGTCTGTTAGGAGGGAAAAACTGGGGAATTTCCCGTCGATCAGGTACCCAGTTATATAATGCGGTGTCGGAATTTTCGCTAGCCCATTCTTCGGCCCATCTACGATAGAGTTCGGATTGCAGTCGACGTGTCGCAGTTCGCTCTGAACAAGGCACGGTCTTGGGTTCCCCATGCCTGGCAGCACGAGAGGCGATGTAACCTGCCACCTCATTTCCAAAGATGCCGGAGTGTGCGGGGACGTGGTAGAGCGAAATAGATGACGTTGAGCGAACAGTTTGAAGTGTTCGCTTAATGGTCATTATAGGCGATTCCCAATGTGTGCGCGTCGAAACAGCTTGAAGAAGCGACAAGCAATCGGTATATACGTAAACGTTGTGGCTAGTGGGGTGACGTTGGAGCCACTGTAGGGCCTTGGTCAAGGCGGTCGTTTCGGCGCAAAAAGCGCTGGTTGCCCCAGTCAGAGAAAAGCGACCTACCGCTGCTATTCGGTCTGCAGGCCCGAATACCACGTACGCTGCCCCTGCCGTACCCTCGGAATACGAACCGTCCGTGTAAATATGTATTCCGCGGTTGCGGGCCAGTAGCGTTGCTTGTCGCACCGTGAGTCGGCGAAAAGGCATTTCGAATAAATGCGCGGGATGGTGGTCAAAGAGATCTGTTCGCTGTATGACCTCGTCTGGGCGTATGAAGAGACCCCCATAACGAATCACCATGCGGAGGGTAAATAACCGAAACTCTGTGTTTAGGCGCTCGAGTTCGAGAAGAATCGGAGGGGCACGCATGAGGACTTGAAGCGCAGCAGTGCGCGTTGTCCTGAATGCACCCGACAGGTGAAGCAACACCGACCGTTGGAGGGAAATCACGCGCGACTTCATCCGACAGTCAGGGCAGTTCTCCTCCCACCAAACCGGTGAAGCGTACGTAATTGCCGGAAGGACGACGCTCCTGTACAGCCTAAGCTTCTGTTCCGGTCGCAGCCGTCCTCCTTGCAAGCGGCTTAGTGTGGAAGAGAGGCGAGTAGCGCTTCCACCTTTTGTTTTAGGCATTCGGCGTGTTTAAAGAACGATAGGCGCGGATCGAATATAACGCCTAGCATACGGAGTGAATCCTTGAAAGCGAGTCCACAGTCGTTTCTGGTTGCGCGGATGGTAGGGTGGCTTCTCTTCCAGACGCCGCCGTGGCCGTGGGAGAGTAGCACAGATGTAGAGAAGCATTGGAACGCTGGACTGGCGTAAGGTTGTCAGCAATGGCGGAGCCAAATACATCAGCGGGTGATGAACCAGACGTGGAAACAGCACCGAGCGTACTGGAACTGTGGCAGTGCATTTCATCTGGTACGTCTATAACTTGTGCGTCTTCGAGGGGTTCCACGCTACCGGGACATTCCCCTTGCACCAACGTGACACTGTACGGGGATGGATTGATAACAAAAATAGAGGTGCTGCCCTGAGTGACTTGCACGGTCGCGAAAGGCACCAGCAAGCCTTTCCTCGTGCAAACACGGTCAGATGGCGAGAGGAGCGCAACGGAGTCGGAGAGACTTGCGCAGTAGACTGACACCGCCGTTGACGAGTTTGCAGGCACCTTGGTGTCGTCTTTGACATGTACCTTGCCCGCAGCCGATGGATTGTCTGCCGGCGTCCAATCAGAGAACGGTGGGAGCTCTATTTCGGCTGGTGCGCAAGGAATGACGGCGTCGTGGAGGGAGAGAAAATCCCATCCTAGGATGACGTCGTGAGAGCAGGCAGGAATTATGATCAATTGGACGGCGTAGAGAGCATCCTGAATAATGACGCGGGCGGTGCACACCGCTGTAGGGTGGATACTTTGGGCGCTGGCTGTACGGAGGGAGAGACCGGAAAGTGGCGTCGTCACTTTTCGCAGTAATCAGCTAAGTTTGGCGTCCATGACAGATACGGCGGCTCCAGTGTCGATAAGGGCAGATGCGCGAACACCGTCCACAAACACGTCTATCACGTTCGATGGGCTTCGCTGAGGGCTTTCGCAGTTCGATAGCGTCGCAGCCCTTGCCTCGTGGACTGCGACGACTAGTTTTCCTGGTCACGTGAGACCGGACGTGGCCGCATCGGCGACAGTGAGCGACGTCGTGGAGACGGTGACCGGCGGGTAGATGTTGCTTTTTTGCTCGTCGGCTTTTTTGCACAAGTCAAGGATGTCTTCAATGTAGCTCGTGAACGACTCACCGGCCTGTTGTGCCCGTTCACGTAACCGCTGTTCGGCTTGCAGCTTACGGACGGCAGGGCGGCCAAACACGTCGACGATGGCGGTCTTGAAATCGGACCACGTCGGGAAATCGGATGCATGGTTGTTGTACCACATGCCTGCCACACCCGCGAGGTAGAAAACCAAGTTGCTGAGCTTGCCTGCTTCGTCCCATTTATTGGGGACACTCACCCGTTCGTAAATCGCGAGCCAGTCCTCCACGTCGGTGCCATCCGCGCCGGTAAGACAGGAGGGTCGCGGATACGGGGGACACCGGGACAAGCGGTCGGAGCAGGAGGCGGCGTTTGCTGAGCGGCGTCTTGCGGCATGGTAGATGGCACGGTACGGGATCGAAGCTCCAGGGGCATCACATGGAGACCGAAGTTGCGGTGACGGTTCAGCACCTCCACCACTTTGTTAAGGCGTTTATTGACGGCGGGATTGACGGCGACGATGCACAACGACAGAGCGCAGACTCGCACGAGCACGAGGGGCGTGCTCTCCGAGAAAAGGCGAAGAGCGCGACCCACTAGGAGGCGCTCGAGAGGACGACCCATTAGAGCGTTCCAATGCTTCTCTACACACAGTACGTCTTCTCCATGCTAAGCGTAACCTAGGCCAGCTTCGCCCAAGCCAAGACTCGCTTAAGGACGTCCTAGCCAAGCTCTTCCAAACGTGGCCTAGAGTGCCCGGGGACCACAATGAGGGTGTCGTCCGCATACGCCTGTGTTGTGACGCCGGTAGGCATGGGCAAACAGAGGAGGTCGTGTAGGATAACATTCCAGAGCATGGGTGATAGAGGGGATCCCTGGGGGCTACCCAAAGAAGGCTGGGCTTCTATTTCACCAGCCTGCGCCCTGAAGACAGCAGTGCGGTCCTGAAGGAATGTCCGAAGCATGTGGTATAAATTTTCAGGAACGTTACGCTCCCGAAAAAAGCGGAGAACCTGCGGGGGCCAAACGCTGTCAAATGTCCCTTGAAAGTCAAGGGACATAAGAACAGCAGGCGTTTTAGAGGCCTTTATTTGCAGCAGTCGTGTTTTCAAGGTATGAAAAGCAAGTACCGCACTTCTAGCATGCGTAAATCCGAACTGGTTGCTGTGGATATGGCCATTCGTCCATAAAAAGTGGTACAGGCTGCCATTAAGCAGTATTTCGAGTACCTTTCCAAGCACCGAATTTACACATATTGGCGGTAGGAGGTTGTTTTCTCGGGAGGTCGGTTGGGCTTGTGAATGAAGATGATGCGGCCTCGACGCCACAACCGCGGAAAGTACCCGAGTTTCAGTGCGGAGTTCATGAGAAACATCACAAATTCCGGCTGTACTGCAAACAGGCCCTTGACGATTGTGGGTGTTATATCGTCCGGCCCTGGCGCCGATCTAGGGGATATCCGGTCAATGACCTGTCGAACTTCACCCGTGGTAAACGGGACGTATGGTGTGAATGTAGTGTACGGCGAAGCCGCCATCGCTCGAACGTGGGCATGCTCAGGGAGGTCCTTCGTGGGGTCGTCTATCGCTATCTGCGTACGCAAGAGCAATGCTGCCGACTCGAAGTGCGTTTCAGTAAGCTTACCATCCTGTTTCTGTAAGGATGGTAGGAACTTCAAGGAACGCGTCCGACCAAACGCTTCTCGGAAGGATGTCGAAAAACGCTGTGGCGCGAACAGGCCGAGTTGCACTCCGCCTCGAATTCTTCCTTCGCCTGTCGTATGTGCGTGCGATAACCCGCCAAGGCAGCGTTGTAATTAACTCGGAAAACCGCACGGAAGTCATCGTTGCGGTAGCGCTGAAACCGCCTTAGACTAGCGTTTACGCGCCTCTTTTCCTCAGCCAGCCACGGAGGCCACCAAGAGTTGCCTCCAGCTGATGACTTCACAGGTCTAAGGTGCCGTTTGACATGACTAGAATAGGTTTTATAAAAACCTTCCAAGACCGTATCAAGCGCGGTCGGAGATCCAAGGTCTGAGCCGACCACCCTGTGAAACCAAGAGTCCTGCGCCAACGCACGAATTAGTTCAGCCTGCGCAAAACGGGTGAGGCGATTGCGAGGGCGGGCTGCCGTGTTCCCGATGCGCACAACGATGTTACGATGCTCGGAGTACGTGATATCGTCGAGCACTTCCCAAGTATAACCTGACGCGATTGCGGATGGAGTAGCAAATGTGACGTTGTGACGTAGTGTCAGGGTTTTGGGCCCAGGACCGCTAGCCAAGGAACAATCGAGCCACGAGTGCACACACACACACAAATATATTTACAGAAAGAAAGCAACTATTAATGAAGTATTGGTGAAAATAGGCTGTCACATGCAGTCCTATACTAAATGTGTCTCTAAATGAGAAGTCTCTCGCCGTGTTATCTTGTGGCTTGTTGGACGGCGATCGCTCGGGGCAACGCGTCGCCTGGCTCGTTGACGTCCTCAACGGTAGTTGGCCCACGCCATGTCACGGCCTTCTGCCGCAGCAGCAGCAGGAGGGTAGCGGTCGCTTCGAAGCTCCGCAACAGAGCCGCAGCTCTCAGCCGCCGCGTTCGTCCCAGCAGCACACCGGGGTCATGCCAGCCACCCGGAACGGCAGCAGTACTAGCGGCCCACAGCAACTGGAACTCACAGCCACACGGGACGGCAGTCAGAACAGCGGAACCTCGCCTGATCCCTGGGCCAGTCACCCAGCCGGAGTACAGGCCTCGTTAACTGGTTGTCCCGCTGTCAGGACGGCAGCCGGAACAGTAGCGGTTCGCCTGGTCCCTGGGCCAGTCACCCAGCCGGAGTCCAGGACAGTACAGCGCCTGGAGGACGTCGCCTAGTTCTCCAGACCGGACGTCCAGCCGAGAACAGTCTGCCCTTGCACGCTGCGCTGTCTCAAACGCTGTCACGCGCTTTTTTGATCCCGCGCGCTCTTCATTGTCGTCTTCCCTGGTGTCGCTCTTCTGCCCATATTATCACAATACCCTGGGTTTTAAGAAAGTTGTTTACAACTTTTCTGATGGGTAGAAGAGGAGCAAATGTCAGAGGTGTCACAGTCAGTGGACATGCAAAGTTCACGAAAGGGAAATGTCCACTTGGATGTATACACACTGCCACGTCACGACATGAAACATCGGAAACGTCCGTGTACTACCCAACACTGTGTGCAACACCCTTATACACGGCTTAAATAATCGGCTCCAACGTTATCACAGCCCTTGATGTAGTCTGCGGTAAATGTGTACTCTTGCAAAAGTAAACTCCAGCGTAACACTCTATTGTTTAGATGCTTGGCGGAGTGTAAGTACTGCAAAGGTTGATGGTCCGATTGTATGATAAATGGTTTGCCGTACAGATAAAGGTGGAATTTCTGTACTGCCCATACAAGTGCCAAACACTCCCTTTCAATAGTGGAGTACCGTGTCTCTCTTGGCAAGAGGTTGCGGCTAGCGTAAGCAACAGGGTGTAACAATGTATCATTACCTTGCTGTAGCAGTACAGCACCAAGACTAATGTTTGAAGCATCGGTGCGTAGGACAAATTCTTCTTTCATGTTAGGTGCTTGTAGTATGGGAGCTTCACCAAGCTTCCTCTTCAATATGGTGAAAGCTTGTTCTTGATCCGGTCCCCATGCGATATTTGTGTTTTGTCCTTTCCGTGTAAGATCCGTCAAAGGCTTTGTGATTTCGGCGTAGTTGGGTATAAACTTTCTGTAGTACCCAGACAACCCCAAAAATGACTGAAGCGCCTTCTTCGTTTCTGGTCGCTTGGCTGCTAGGATTTTATCGAGAGTCTTCAGGGGAGGTTCTACTTTGCCATCTCCGATTCGATGACCCAGAAAACAGATACTTCGTTCTCCTATTTCACATTTACTTGGCTTGATAGCCAGACAAACCTTTTGAATTCTCTCAAACACATGTCGCAGAGTTGTTAGATGTTCACTCCATGTGTTTGTAGCAATGACAACGTCATCGAAATAATGGTAGACATTTGGGAGGTCACCAAGGACGGCTCGCATGAGTCGTGCGAAAACAGCCGGGGCTGTTTTCATGCCAAATGGAATGTAAAGAAAGTGGTACAACCCGGACATAGTGGAGAATGCTGTCTTTTCGCGGCTGTCCGCAGACATGGGCACCTGCCAGTATCCTTTGGTAAAGTCAAATTTTGAAAAAAACTTGCTCTGTCCTGCAAGTGCAAGTACTACATCAATACGTGGTATGGGCTCGCTATCGGCAATCAAAACTTTGTTGAGCTCTCGAAAGTCTATGCGCAAGCGTATAGTGTTGTCTGGTTTCTTAACAACCACGATAGGTGCATGGTAAGGCAATTGCGATTTCTCAATTATGGCCAATCTTAACATTTCTTGCACCTCCTTTTCCACGCTTTCTCGTAAAGCTAATGGAACAGGATACTGTGGCACATGTGTTGGGTTTTCCGAACTCAAGCGTAGTGCGCATTCAACGAGCTTTGTTTTCCCTGGCAGGTCAGAAAATATTCTTTCGTATTTTTGGAACAGGTCACGGACTTGGGAGCATTGTTCGTCGCTGAGATCTGCCGATACCTTCACGTCAGTGGCGGTCTGTGTACGGACAAGGCTGGGAGAGGGAATCTCGTGCGAAACATCGTCGCTGGATGACTTCTCCGCTAGATTCGAAGAATCTTGACTAACCTCAGTGACCACGGAGACCTGCTGCGGGGGAATGGGCTCGCGTTCCTCATATTTCTTTAGCATGTTTATGTGAAATATCTTCATTTTCCCGCTTAAGTTCAGTACGTAGTCGACGTCATTTTTTCGCTCAATGACTTCGAAGGGCCCTTTCCATTGCATTAACAATTTTTTTGTGTCAGTAGGAAGCAAGACTAGGACTTTATCGCCCACATTTAACTTGCGCGGACGGCTCTTTCGGTCGTAGTAACATTTCTGTTTAGCTCGCGCCTTGTCCAGTTCCTCACGGGCAAGCTTGCACGTATCTTCAAGACGATTCCTAAGATCGACGAGGTACGTGTACGTGGTGCGAATTTCGTCATCGATGTTTTCATTGGTCCATAGTTCCTTGAGGACGGTTAGTGGGCCTCGGACGTGCCGACCATAAATCAACTGGAAAGACGAGAAGCCCAGACTCGCTTGCAGTACCTCTCTGTAGGCGAAGAGTAGTTGTGCAAGGTATCTGTCCCCAGGAAGGAGGTTTTTCCTGGCACATCCTTTTCAACATCGTCTTTTAGGGTTCCGTTGAAGTTTTCTACTAGTCCATGCGCCATTGCATGGTATGGTGTCGTCCGAAGAAACTTGACAGCTAATAGGCGACCAACCTCTTTCATCAGCTCTGACGTAAAGCTCGTCCCTTGGTCGGTCACAATCTCTTTCGGTAGACCGACACGAGAAAAAATCTCGATTAGTGCTTCTGCCACGTGCACTGCATCGATTGCAGGTAGTGCTATTGCATCTGCATATCGAGTGGCAAAGTCTATGAGCGTGAGCACATATCGGTTTCCCCGTTCCGATTTCGGTGACAACGGACCGATCAGATCGACTGCCACACGCTCAAAAGGCGTACGTATGGTAGGCATATGTCCCAACTGCGCAATGCCAACTTTTCCTTTTGGTGTTGTCCTCTGGCACACATCGCAGGATTTCACAAATCTTTTCACGTCCCCAGGCAGATCTGCCCAGTAAACATCTGTAAAGACACGATCTGTCGTTCGCCGTATGCCTTGATGTGCGGCCATAAGACCTTCGTGCGCGACTTCCAGTATTGACCTTCTGAAGGACGTTGGCACGACGAACTGGTTAAACGTCCTTCCTGTAGCCGCATAGTTCCAACTTGCCGCATAGTTGGTTTCATACGTAGGCTGTGATTGGGGGTCGTTAAGCACAATTAGCTCGCGTGCTGTTGCAAACTCTAGCAGACGCGCGCCTCTATCATCGCCCGTGCGTTGGCCCCAGACCAGATGTTTCGGGTTGAAGTCTCCCGCTAAAATTACGTTGGCAGACCGAGAGCGTGAGAGTACTTCTTCCATAGCTCTAAGAGTAGGCTCCATCGAAGTATGCGGCGGTGCATACGCTGAGACAAATACGAAATCAAAGTCGCGTGCCTGGCAGTAGACAGCGACTTCCAGATTTGTGACTAAAATGGGACAGACGTCAAATGTTGGCTGTCGGATGATTATGATAACTCTCGGATCCTCCCGAACTGAAATTACCGCAAAGCCCGCAGGAAGGCGTGGGACCGGTTTCGAAGGCATGTACGGGTCTGAGGCCGCCGCCAAGTGTAACGTGTCGTGGAGCATGCGGTCGCACAAGGCTCCGGTCGCTAATCGAGCGTGGTCGAGGTTGACCAGGACAAATGCTAGGTGAATGTTTCCTCGTGCATTCCCCCCCCCCCCTTGTGACGGCAGCGCCATTATGAGCCGCCATAATTGGTTCTGGCACGAAGCCAAGCCACCTTGTCCATCAATAGAGGGCACTGTGGGTGTCCCGCTGGGTGGCCGGCGGCCTCCATGCCCGCCCGGCGACACGCCGCACAACAGACGGCTGCGTCACCCTCTCTAACGCGACAGTCGCGCCCTGTGTGCCCCTATGCGGCACACTTCATGCACGTCGCTCTGGCTGGCTCGTTCCATAAGGGGCAAGTACTGCGACCGTGACCATAAGACGCACAGAAGGTGCAGGTCGTTACGCGGAGGTCCTCGCGTGCTCGTACAACCGTCCACCCGATGGATAATCGCGGGCACTCCATAATTCGCCGGAACGCATCCGGGTCCACTTCGGCCACGTACGCCATGGTCCCCGCCCGGTCTCATAACGAAACGCGTACCCTGCACGTTTCTAAGTTTAATTGGAAGCTCGGGTTCCTATCTCTCAAGAGTCGCAGGAATTCATCCGCGCCTATGTCGGGGTCGACCCCGCAGAAGCGCACATGAGGGTTGCGCTTCTCTGGAACGCGTACTGTAAGCGCTGCACGTGTGACGGTGTTTTCCTCGATTGCAGTGCGCATATTGACCAGTGACTGACGTGTGTTGGAAAAAACTGTGACACCGTACCGGGTATACCGTAGGGTGACGTCGTTGATGCCCTTGGCGGCGGGGTCGATGTTCGTTTTGAGGAGCCTGACGACGTCCCTCGCCGGCGCCTCCGTCGTTCCCACCAGGGTCAAGAAGGCCACGTGGTCGTGTCGCAGAGCTATGCCCGGGCCGCCGGCGGTGTCAGGTCCGAGTGGAACCGGTTGCGCGGCCCCCGGAGCGCCGGGCCGCGCTCCAGAGCCAAGGATGGCAGCGTAGCTGAGCACGCCAGCCGGCCCAGCAGCGGCCGCGAGGCCACCGCCAGAACCAGCCACCCATGGGCCGCCGGGATGCATCGTGTTGACGTGGTCCGGTCGAAGAGAGCCAGGGACGCCAGTGAGAATGTCTCCGACCGCCGCTTGCTCAGCCACCAGGACACGTCGCTCAGGGGCATAGCCAGAAATTTTTTTCGGGGGGGGGGGGGTTCAACCATACTTTATGTATGTTCGTGCGTGCGTTTGTATGTGTGCGTGCCTATATACGCAAGCAAAATTGAAAAATTTCGGGGGGGGGGTTGAACCCCCAACCCCTCCCCTTGGCTACGCCCCTGACGTCGCTGTAGCCCCGCAATATCGCGTCGCGCCTCCACGAGCTGGCCCTGCAACGCGGTGGGTGCCTCACGCTCCGAGGCCGCGTCAGCTCGCAGGTCCGAACACAGCCCGACGAGTTCGAAAACGCGTGTAAGAATGAAGTTTCATGCGTTTACCGTGATGCGGTTTGTGGCGTCCGCGCAGAACCGAGACAATTCGTCTTCCAGCTCGCGGGCTCGGGCCTGCGCTCGGGAACCAGGTTCCGTCCTGAGTCCGGCCAGGACAGCGGTTGCATCTGACGATGATGATGATGATGGTGATGATGTTCCTCTACACATGGCTCATACCCACTCTGGGGCATTGGCAAAGAATTGTAGATATGACACGGACGACTGAGCATCTTCCTCTTGGCCGCTGTCCGTAGCGGGTATGTGCCGGCTCTCGGTGCTCGGAACTGTAGTGGGTGTGGGTCCCTCGGAATCAGTCAAAGGTCCACCTACCTCCGGATCCGCGAGCCCCGCCAGGAAGCTGTCGCCATCATCAGAGAACTGAGACCAGGGCGTTTCTGAAGGGCCTGGTACAGCCGGTGTTGTTGCCCCGGCGGGCGAGACCTGGTGTATCCCTCTGCTAGCAGCCATGGCCGTAGTAGGTCCGGCTCATACCCGCCATGGAACCAGCTTAGGGCTCAGCTGAGATGCCGTTTAACGGCAAAAAAAGAGGGTAGCCCCGGCCAAGACCGCGATCTCGAGGGTCCCGGGACCCTTAGAGACCCGTTCCTGCAAAGGGACAGCGACAGAGATGCAATAAAAGTGACCTGGGAAGGATTCAGGCAGGAGTCAAACTCCCCCTCCGACACTGTACACGCTCCTCCTGCAGCTGATGGGCTGAAAGAAGTGCCGCCCCGGTCAACTTGATTCCAACCATTTTAGAAAAATAAATCCAGAAATAAAGTTGTGGGAAAAAACCTGTCCCTGCTTGCGCATACCAGGTTTAAGCCAATAAAAGTAAATGAATAGGGGTTTTAAAAATAACCCAAAGCGCAAATATTTGTGGGAAAGCCAATCAGTAAAAAAAATGGGGCAAACGGTAACGCGCGCGTGTCCTAAGCCGTTGGCTCACCGAGCACAGATACCTGCGGAGATCTCTTTTTTTTCAATAAACCAAGATGATGTTTGGCACCATCGTGCCGTTAAGGTGTCGTAAGGGTAAGGAAAGAAAAACGAGGTAGAAAGTCCAATAGTCAGGCGGGAATGGTGAGCAGGACAGTGGATAAAGAGCGGAAAGTGACAGAAGATTATAGAAAAGAGAGAGAGAGACAGTGACAGGCAGAGAAAGGCATTCAACAAGTTGAAGATGGCAACGGATCAACGATCCCGCGCTCCCGAAGGTGCAGGACAGTCCGGGAGCCGCACTGTAGGCGTCGTGATGTCCGCATCGGGGCGTCCGCTCCTGTCCGCTCTTCTGCTTCCATCCGGGTGTCCTGCGGCGGCTTCCAGGCAGAGGTAGCATTCCATGGGCCATGACGCTTGGGCGAAGTAATCCCGCGGTGGCTGGGTCAGCCGCCAGGATCGTAGTCGTCTGGGCTGGCTGGTCCGTGGTCTGGCGCCGCGACGGTGCCTCGTAGCCTCGTAGACAGCGAGGCACGGCCCAACCGTTTAATAAAACTAGAAATGACACGTGCTTGCCCCACACGGGGAGAGGAAAATTCCTCGCCATTTTGGGCCAAAGGCCCCGTGCGGTAGCAGAGCAACGTGCCCTGTATCATGTCTGCGTTGTATCTCGCGTTCGCGTGAGGGCGATACCTTATAGAGGCATAACGCGAAGCCTAACGCGAGATGTCTGCGATGTTCTCCTAGTAACGGCCACCATCCGCGTCAGAAGCCCCCGATTGCGTTCGTCCGCGAGTACTCGCCGGTGGTCGTCGGTGGCGAGATCCGCGCTGTAGCACAGCTGGGAAACAAGGTGTGCCGTCAGAGGGCACACCGTAAAGTAATGATCGATGGTCGTGCTTTCGCCACCGCATGGACAGGTCGCCTCGTCCATCAGGCCGAAGCGAAAGAAATAACTTGGAAACCTGCCGTGCCCAGTGAGTAAAGTGACGAGGTGTCTGTTGGGCGGGTAGTACGCGGGTAAGTTGGTGACGTCGGGGGTCCATTTATACAGCTCAGTGCTGGTGTGGTGGTCCGACCAGTCCCGCGCCCAGTTCGTGATCATTTCCTGACGGAGGCGCGCTCGGATGTCGCGTACCGATTGCGGCACCGTTCTGACGAGGCCCACAGGACACGCACGCTCGGCGAGATAGTCGGCGATCTCGTTGCCGAACAGTCCGCGGTGGCCTGGGACGTGAAACGCCTGTAGTTGTCTCGAGACGGTAATCTGCGCGATGAGCTCGCGCATGCGCTCAATGCGAGGGTCCAGGCAGTGTGGGCTGGCGATGGCCTGCAGGACCGACAGGCAGTCGGTATAAATGAACGCTGGCTTGCGGGAGGCGGAGGACCGCAAGTATATGAGGGCCTCAGTAAAAGCTACAAGCTCAATTGAATAGGCACTCGTTGCTCCCTGAACTCGATATCGACCGACGGCTTTGATGGTAGTGCCGCGACCGAAGGCAACGTACGCCGCGCCCGAGGACAGGGACGTGTGAGAACCGTCGGTATAAACGTGGAGGCCCGAGCCTGATGCACCGAGAGCGGGCAAACCGGTCTCTCCTGAGGCGTTTGTGCCGGGTGCCTCGTCCACCGGTCACTTGGAGCGCTAAGTTATCGGCGTCGTACTTGTTGCCCTCGCACTCAACAGGCTGTCGCAAAACGAACAAGGTAAACTCGACGTTGAGGCGGCGCAATTCGAGCTCGATCGGCGGCGCGTGCAAAAGAAGCTGCAGCGCCGCAGTGCGCGTGGTCTTGTACGCGCGTGTCTTGAAGTTTGAAACTTGAAGTTTCAAACTTGAAGTTTGAAGCGTGAAGTTTTAGAGGAAAAGCAAATTAGACAACAGAAAATTATGGGCAACGGTAACGCTTATGGGTCCCAAGGTGTTGGGACGACGAGCACTGAAACCGGGCATTTTTTTTTAATGAAAATAAGACGAGACGCAGGGGCGGAACGTGCCCAATGAAAAGGAAAGAGAAAACATAAATGAATTAAAAAAGAACACAGAAGACAGGCGGCCAAACGGCCCGCCTATTACAGGCAGACAGAGGCGACAGGGGAACAGAACGCAGTCCCTGAAAAGGGACCACGGCAAATTGTGTGTGGTCGGCGACTTCTAAGGCACAGAGTAGCACTCTAGGCACGGTCATGGACGTCCAGGGTGTCCGACAGAACAGGTGGCCAGCGGAGGCCACGGATGTCTTGACAAAAAGACCGGAGAGTCACCCAATGGGAACTCCACCGGAGAGGTCTTGGGAACTTCGGCGCCCTTGCGCCTTGTTGCAGAAGAGGCGGTAGAACCGGGCACACGGGAGGCAGGTGGGCTTGAGCTCGCAGTCAGCAGGATGGGCAGGAACTGGCGAGTGATGTGGAACCCCCCCGGAAGGGCCAGGGAAGCAGGTGGGCAGAAGGAGCTGTGCAGGCATCCTGATAGGTAGTGGTCTTGGCGATACAGTGGGCACAACAGCAGGATGTCCCTACCGGTTTGCCGCTGAAAGACGCGCGAATGGAGCGTTGGGAGGTCTAGCTGGCCGAGACCGAGGGCCCCACTGGAATGGCCCCTGTGCCAGCCCCACCTCACAAGACTCCAATACTTGTGCAGTGTACGGGGTTTAAAGTGAGAATCCCAAGAACCTAGGAGACATGCGGTATCGCCTCGCTGAGCGCCCGCACTGCGCCGATCAATAGCGCTCTGCTGCGGGGGCAACGCAGAATGGTAGCGTAAAAAGCCGCACGATACGCATCCTGAGGCTCGATGGGGCAGTGTAAGGTGCCGTAATAGGACATGCGTGAAAAACGTGAGACATGTCGAGGCAGTAAGACCCTTAGATAGAACGATAGAAATAGTGCGGGAACTGCCCGTGTCCTGTTAGGAGCGTAACCAGTAAGGCCGGAGGCGGAAAATACCGTGGGATCTCGCGGAGGTCTTCTATCCACCGATACAGTTCGGTGCGCGTGTTTGCCTCGCGCCACCGTGCCGTCCATAGGACATGCAGCTCGCGTCGAATCTGTGGCCGGACTGCCCTAAGTGGGAGCGGCAACGAGCGGTCCCGTCCGAGACATGCAGCACGCTGTGCCAGAAAATCGGCAACCTCGTTGCCTAAAACGCCCGTATGACTTTTGGTATGTATCCATTCATATAAACGGCCACTATAAGCGTAGTATGTAAATCATGTCGTACATGACTTGCATGTCATGATTTTCGTGTTACCATGTGTCAGTTATGTTCGTCATACAGAAATGTCTCATCATACCAGTCTTCGTATGTATCCATTCATTAAACGGTCAGGAGCGCCCCGAGACCATATAATGTGAATCATGCTGTACATGACATGCTTGTCATGATTTGCACATTAGGACCTGTCACCCGTGTTTGTCTTACACTATTGTCAAGCAATACCAAGTTTGGTACATATAAAATTATCGAAACAGCCGCAAGAGCCCCAAGACCGTAGCATGTAAATCATGCTGTTCATGACATGCATAACACGATTTTCATGTTATGAGCAGGCACTTATTTTTGTAATACGGCTATGTTATGTCATACCAATTTTGGTATATATCCTATTAACGAAACGGCCAGGAGAGCTCAAAGTCGTAGGCGGCTAGACAGATACGCTCAAAGTCGAAGAAGTTCTCGTAACTGTCTAATTCGCAAGATCTCTCGTAACTGTCAAATTCGCAAAGATTGACCGTCAAGGCACAGCACACGATTGGTACTGGGAGCTAATGCTTGGCAGGAGCAGCTTCAGTCTGTCATTTAATATGGTTGCCACGATATTGTAGTCGACGGTTAGCAACGTGATCGGGCACCATGACTACGGCTCATTTCGCGGGGCACCGTCCTTAAGGAGCAGCACGATCCGCCCGCGCCGAAG
>NW_023614210.1:0-59526 GCF_013339695.2 Rhipicephalus sanguineus | reverse complement strand
AAAAAACCGACCGCTCGCGCTGCACAACCGTTCACTTGACCACCCGTATATATAGGCACTTGATTTTGACCTCCAAGGTATGCGTGTTGTCGATTGCTCCTGTGCGTGATTAACAATGAAAATTCCAGCGTCATGTAAAATTAAGTGACCTGCAATGCGTTCCTACTCTCATCGAACCTTTAGTATAAACGCGCCCGTCTCACGTCGGTGATGATGTACTGTGCAGAATTCACGGAAGATTCACGGTTTGCCGATGAACCTCCGCAGCTGCGCCCACTCATCATTCACTCCGTGGATATGCTGTGATTTTTTTATTTATCTTATTTGCATCTTTCGATTTTCGGTCGCAGACAACGCTAATGTTTCGCTCACAACCACCTACGCCGACACCATATTTCTTCGAAACGAGCTATTTAACGCTATCGCGTTATAAGGTTTTTTATTTAATTGGCCCTACATGTGGCTATAGCAGGGCAACGTTATGATTCCGGCATGCCTGCTATTTTTATTGAACAACTGTCAGCCCAAATATTTCACTTGACATACGAGCTAGAGAGAGAGAGACAGAGAGAGAGAGCTCTTTAATGAAAAACAGAATTCCCAGCGTATACAGATGTCACTAGCTCGCATCTGACAAGCGACACTGTGCTTATGCTTTGCTACGAAAAAATGAAGCTAAGCGGAGACGCCACTTGCAGACTACTCTCGACCAACATGCACATGCTGTCGGTCTCGCTTTCCGGAGTATTGCTGTAGCACACCCATGTTTGCGAGTGCGGGCTGCTAGGCGCCCGCGCTCCTTTCTCCATCGGCCTGGCCCGGCGTCCTTACTGTGTGCCGATTCCCATAGAGGCTCTTCCTTTTTCTCGAGGGGCGCTTTTGTTTCATTCCCAAGCTGGTTGAACAAGAAGTAAACACATCGAGAAAGATCACAAGTGGAATAAAGTTTAAAAAATACACGTTCTCACGCTCAAAAACTGCGGCACAGGTCTTCGCCGCCACCGTTTGTTCATTTTTTGTGTCCTCAAGACTATGGCGAATACCCCTCTCTGGGTGAATAGCCAACACGTTTATCGCAACATTCCATGTACTACGAGAATGCCTATTAATACAAAAATTAAAAAAAATATAAATAGAAAAACAGCTACTATTAAAAATTCGGCAGATCCCACGCACTGTGGGAATCGATGTAATGCGAAGTAGCCAGCAAAGAGCTGCACACAGCCTTGTTTGTCTTTGGCCAAGTGAATCATTCATGCCATGGCATCTAGTCCACCATACATCGCATGTTTGCCATGCACGCATGCATGCACAATATAGACACACCATCTCAATGAAACGCATATTCTGGTATATACAATGCATGACCTGTCGTTTATGTTCATCACTCACTCGTGTCAGCCATACCAATTTTGGTATATATCCAGTTAACAAACGGCCGGAAGCGCACCATGACAGTGGCACGTAATCATACCGTACATGACATGTTATACATGATTCGCATGTTAAGACCTCTCATTTGTTCGTCATACAGTCACATCGCGCAATACCAATTGGTGTATTCAAAGGAGCGAAATGGCAGCGAGTGCACCATGATAGAGCATGTAAATCATGCCATACATGACATGAATATTATGGTTTTTTCATGTACCACTGTCACTAATGTTCATCTACAGTCTCATCGCGCAATACCAGTTTTAGTGTATATCAAGCTATCGAAACGGCCGCGAATGCACCATGAGCGTGGCATGTAAGTCATGACATACATGGTATGCATGTCATAGTTTTCATGTTACCTGTTTATTCATGTTCTTCATACAGTCACATCGCGCAATACCAATTTTGGTGCATATCAATCTAGCGAAACGGCCACGAGTGCGCCATGAGCATGGCATGTAAATCATGTCGTACATTTCATGCATGTCATGATTATCATGTTACCACCTTTCTTTTCGTTCGTCATACAGTGGCGTCACGCAATACCATTTGGTGTATACCAAGCTGGCGAAACGGCCGGGAATGCACAAGCGCGGCATGTAAATCATGACATACATAACCTGCATGTCATGATTTGCATGTTACCACCTCTCATTTACGTTCGTCATGCAGTCGCGTCGCGCATACCACTTTGGTGTACGTCAGCGAAACGGCACGAGTGCGTCATGAGCATGACATGTAAATCATGTCGTGCATGTCATGCATGTCATGATTGTCATGTTACCATGTCTCATTTACCTTCGTCATACAGTCGCTTCGCGCAGTGCCAATTTTGTGTACATCGAGCTAGCGAAGCGGCCGCGAATGCTCATGAGCGTGGCATAAGTCATGACATACATGACATGCATATCATGGTTTTCATCTTACCAACTGTCATTCATGTTCTTCATACAGTCACATCGCGCAATACATTTTGGTGTAATCAATCTACTGAAACTGCCGCTAGCGCATCATGAGCGTGGCATGTAAATCAGGTCGTACATTTTTATTTATTTTTCACAAAACCCCCACGGCTCCAGCAGGAGTATTGTGTGAGGGGGGGATTTACACTGTATGATCACATATGGAAGCAAAAAAACTATACATGTTATGCCACATAAAGCTATGAACAACGTTATATAATTGTTAGCGAGAACAAGCGTGACATACAACTAATAACAAAATGCAGAGAACTCATTTGTAAGGATTACATCACTTGACAAACAACAAATTATACATAGTTAGAGAAGAGCATGTATATGATTTAATCGAAGGTAGAAGCCACTAGTCATGAAAAAATGGTGGTTACTCGTGACGAAACAATATAGGGTCATCAATGTTGACAACGTTATCGGGAAGACCATTCCATAATTCAAGTGCTACTGGCAATGCTGATGAGTTGAATGCGTTAGTGCGTCCGAAAATGCGTTTGAAGGAACGGTTATTGTGCAAACGGCGGGACGTTCGTGTCGGTTTGGAAAGAGGAGGGTGGTTACGTGTTTACCGGATGCTATTTTATGAAATAAGCAAATCAAAGCGATCTTTCGGCGGGAATCTAATGAAGGCAATGACAGCGAAGATTAATGTTAGTGATGCTGGCATGTCGGCTGTAATTTTTAGCAATGAAGCGCGCGGCGCGGTTTTGTACACGTTCAAGGACGTCGATTAGGTAGGCCTGATGAGGTGACCAAATGATGAGGCAAATTCAAGTTGAGGACGAACGAATGCTAGATATGCGAGTGATTTGGTCGATGTTGGAGCGTCGTTAAGATTTCGTTTAAGGTAGCCGAGAGTGCGAGATGCCTGTGCTGAAATTTTCTATATGTGTGATCCATGACAGTGTGGATGACATGTGGATGACATGACTTGCAGTCATGATTTTCGTACCACGTGTCACTTACGTTCTCATACTGTCGTGTCGCGTACACCAATATTGGTGATATCACGCAAGCGAAACGGACGCGAATGCACCATGAGCGCGGCATGTAAATCATGACATACGTGTCATGGATGTCATGGTTTTCATGCTACCACCTGTTATTCATGTTCTTCATAAAGTCACATCGCACAGTACCAAATTTGGTGTATATCAATCTAGCGAAACGGCCGAGTGCGTCATGAGCATGACATGTAAATCATGTCGTGCATGTCATGCATGTCATGATTTTCATGTTACCACGTCTCATTTACCTTCGTCATACAGTCGCTTCGCGCAATACCAATGTTCGTGTACATCGAGCTAGCGAAGCGGCCGCGAATGCATCATGAGCGTGGCAATTAAGTCATGACATACATGACATGCATATCATGGTTTTCATCTTACGAACTGTCATTCATGTTCTTTTACAGTCACATCGCGCAATACCAATTTTGGTGTATATCAATCTACTGAAACTGCCGCTAGCGCATCATGAGCGTGGCATGTAAATCAGGTCGTACATGACTTGCATGTCATGATTTTCATGGTACCACGTCTCACTTACGTTCTTCATACTGTCGTGTCGCGTAACACCAATATTGGTGATATCACGCAAGCGAAACGGACGCGAATGCACCATGATCGCGGCATGTAAATCATGACATACGTGTCATGGATGTCATGGTTTTCATGCTACCACCTGTTATTCATGTTCTTCATAAAGTCACATCGCACAGTACCAATTTGGTGTATATCAATCTAGCGAAACGGCCGCGAGTGCGCCATGAGCGTGGCATGTAAATCATGTCATACATGACATGCATATCGTGATTTTCATGTTACCACGTGTCATTAGTTCGTCATACAGAAATGTCTCGTCATACCAGTTTTCCTATGTATCCCTTCATTAAACGGCCGCGAGTGCCCCGAGACCATGTCATGTAAGTCATGCTGCACATGACATGCGCGTCATGATTGCATGTTAGGACCTGTCATTATGTTCGTCATGAACTCTTGTCACGCCGTACCAATTTTGGTATATATGAAATTAACGGAACGGCCGCAAGAGCCCAAAGGCCGTGGAATGTAAATCATGCTGTTCATGACATGCGTGTCATGATTTTCATGATATGACCTGTCATTTATGTTCGTGATAAGGCCATGTTATGACACACCAATTTTGGTACACATCCGATTAACGGAACAGCCAGGGAGCCCAAAGGCCGTGGAATGTAAATCATGCTGTTCATGACAAGCGTGTCATGATTTTCATGATATGACGTGTCATTTATGTTCGTAATAAGGCCATGTTATGACACACCAATTTTGGTATACATCCGAATAACGAAACGGCCAGGAGAGCACAAAGTCGTAGGCGGCTAGATAGATAGATAGATAGATAGATAGATAGATAGATAGATAGATAGATAGATAGATAGATAGATAGATAGATAGATACGCTCAAAGTCGCAGAAGTTCGCTAAGAAATGCTTCGCATTTAAAAGATTCTGCAATTTAGAGTATACCAGACGGCTGTGTTTATCTGATCAGAACAATTTGGAATGGATATGTTAGACCTTGACATATTTTACAAATTACTTTGTTAACATTTTTAAAGTATAGACTAAAATAGCATACGTTTAGTAGAAGAAGAAATAGACTTTATTGTACAGAATGGGCTGGCAGTTTGGCCTCGGTTGCCTCAGGTGGCGGCTCGGAATCCCTGCACTCGGGCGGCATCCTCGGCCTTGAAGGAAATTACAAACCGCATAAAATACATCTTTGTAGCAATGTCCCTCTTGTTCTTGTTTAGCTGAAATGAATAGTTGTGGCTCACACTCTCTGTGGAGGAGTGGTCAGGAGTCGAGTCATTTTATAAACTCTTATACGCAAACTTAAAAATAGGGCTTTATATATATATATATATATATATATATATATATATATATATATATATATATATATATATATATATATATATATATATATATATATATATAATATATATATATATATATATATATATATATATTTACAAGCGAAGCTTTTATTACTAATGCTAGCAGTCAATTATAAATAAATGAGTAAGAAATTCACCGGCGATTACGATACTGCCTATTGGGAATTCTGTATTCCAATATCACGTAAAGCCTTTTGTAAGCAAACTTCGCTCTGTTGTGGCTCACCACAGAATGCGCACAAGGGAGAAGAAGAGGTTGATGATGATGAGGCTCCTGGGATGATTGGCACCTACCCATTCAGGGGGATCGGCCAAAAGCCGGGCGGATAATAGAGTCTGAAATTTTTTAAATGATAACAGAGGTTACGGTGTCAGTTAGAATGAACGATCATTTTTAATGAATCCCAGCTATAGCCTGGACCAGAAGTCGGCCACCTGCGGCCCGCGGGGTAGTATTACACGGCCCCCGGCACGACGTCAAACCCTCCCCCCTTTCCTTATCACATCCTATCTGAAGGCCGACATAACATGCAGTTGGGACCTAAAATGCAATCTTCGCTACCAACATATGTTTGATTGCAACTTTGTGGCATGTGTGGCAAAAATAACCATGATGTGTAATATAGTTTGGTAAATTATTGTTAATTCAAATTTTTTCTTTGCCTACAAGCCCCCCCTCTCCCCCCTTGATTTGCCGTCTGGCCCCTCTCCTTGTCGGCTTCATGCAACTTGGCCCTATGCCTTGAAAGGTTGCTGGCTCCTGGCCTAGACCATGCTGCCTAACCTCGCCAAGGACTAAGAAATCATTATGTCAGGAAGGCATATTTAAGAAAAATTACACCATCTCCCACTAAAGGGAGCCATGTGGGGATGCGAAGCAGCGCTGGGTGTTCAATTGTGTTTTCATTGTTGTTCCATTTGTATGTTTCAGTGTATGTTTCATTTGTGTGTGGAGCTGTGCATATGTTGTGTACCGCCTATGTTACCCTCCCAGCTCGATGTTTCCGTTGCGCTTCGGCTTCACGTTGTCTCGCAGCTTCGAGATTCGCTTGCCGGCGTTGCCGTTTACGTTCAGCTTCGCGAGCGTCCATAGCGCCGTTGCGAAGGAGAGTGCAACGGGAGCGAGCGCGCGTCGCATTATACACGAGTGCACAGCTATGGCGGAGCAAGAGGAACGATAGAGGAGAAACGAAGCGGAGACAGCGCTCACGCCACCTCCGCCACCAAACTTCCTTCCACCTCCTCGCTCTCACGCAATGAGAGGGGGAGGGTTGGCGCGTGTGCAGTGGGGAGCGGACGCATGAGCGGAGCACGGACACAGCCCCGAGCAAAAGCTGCTTTGCATTTAAAAGTTCAACCAGTTCCGCTTCACGGAAACCGATGAAACAGCGAAGCTGGTGGTGTTGCCTTCGTCAGGCTAACGCATTTCTATGTTTTGCTGGTGTTTCAGATATGTTGTATCACTGCTCTTTATTAAACACTCTTTGTTAAGCTTTGAGGGAGTACTACGGCTACCACCTTTTATAACCACAAAATATCACGTTGCAGTGGTGTGACTGTGGTAACGCGCACGCCATTTGTTGGGATAACTGTTGCCTTCTTCCTTTTTAGTGGAAGTTGTGTGTAGTGTTATTTACCCAATTTGTATGGCACAGGCACGTTTATGATGATGATAGTTTTCTGGTTGGCCGCTCAGATTTCTGGGGCGCAAGCCCTTTTATTGGGCTAAATATTGCCTTCATTTGTAGTGGACCAGTGTCGAGTAGTGGAATTAACACAATGTCTGTGGTGCGTACTCGTTTATGATGCCCACAAAATTTATCACGGATCCCGGACATGAAAGGCTCGACCAAGAACAGCTTCGCTGTCGATCTTTGGTATCCCACAGCCAATCCAGTTCCGGAAGCGAATATTGTTATGTGTATATGCAATATCTATGCATACGAGAGTGGAAAAAATCGAAAACCTGGACAATTTAGCTTTAGTTCTAGAAGAAAACAGTGTCCGCATATCTGGACGCTGGGAACACCAGTTACACTAGGTCTATCTCCTTTCTTCATGATACATGGGAACTTTGCTCGCTGATGGCTCTGTTTCATCGCATGAATCATTACCATCATCACTGCTTACCGTAATCAACGCCTACACCATGAGTTCAACGTGTTCATAATTAATATTCCCATCATCAACGTTCACACGTCCTCTTGCTAACGGCTCTTGTTCAACAGTTTTATCAACGCTCATTCTCGTCGTCATCAACGTGTTAATCCTCATGTTCAGCTCTTTCATCATCGCCATCATTATTGCCATTCGAGGCCCATCAGCTAGCCTACAAATGCAGACGTAGCTCCGACAATTTTGGGCTCACACCCATTCTGGGGGATGGGCGAAGAATTGGGTAGCTTAGGAAAAATATTTAAAAGCTAGAAAAGAGAATAATTTCTAGTTTTTTATAACAAAAATATTTTTTCAGCGTTATAATTTAGAAAATAAAAAAGGGGGGTCGCATCTGTTCTTACCGAATAAGAATTAAATGAATAATACATGAGAAACTTTGATGGAGCTACTTTGGTTCCCTATGATGCTTTGGAACCGTGGTTACTGCGTAAATATCTTTGTCTGTGTTATGAAATCTTGAACCGCCTCGCATTTTTTCCCGTTGCTAGGCCCAAAGGTAAGTGCACCTAGCGATAATAAATTTGAAGGTGTTCAGTCTAATCCATTGATGCGCAACGGTGTTTCTAGATATCTCTTTCTTAATGCTGAAAACCTTTGATAAGAGATCGGAAAGCGTTTTATTGTTTCATCGTCCCCAGATTAAGAACAAAGGGGGGGATGCCAAACCAGCTCTGTATAAATAAAGATTTAATGATGATATAGGACAACGTACCCTAGTATTTACAACTTCAAGACCCTAATTATGACATGATGTAGTTTTTCAGGGTCTCAATAGGGGATTAAAATCCGGGGACTTCCTTAGAGATGGTATGTCGAAGTCCCGCATCGCCATTCGCCTCCGAAATCTAGCCGCTACTATAAAACCTGATGTAAGGGTAACATTAATAGCTGGTCCATCTAACGACGCTCTCGCTAGTGCATCAGTTAGTGCATCATTTAGAAACAGGCCTCTATGCCCAGCTGCCCATACTAATCGTGGATAAGGTAAGTGATGAGGTACTAGTGCTTTGAACTCTTTCAGTGCGTTGGAATCACCAGATGCCGTGAGTGCGCTGCCCACGGATAAGGAGTCCGTTAATATTACGGCGGAATTTATTGATGTGCTCAATTTCCGAAGGGCCAATACTACCGCTAAAAATCTTGCAGTAAAGATGGGTGTGAATTCTAGAATTCCGAGGGCAAAGGGCCGGTCGAGAATAGGGCAATATGTACCGATGCCACTCTTGTCATTTCTCTGCGATGCATCCATCGCAATGACGATGTTTGCTTGCATTCTCAGCAGGTAGTGCTGTAGAGTAGCTCTTAACGCATTAAATGCGAAGCATTTCTTAGCGAACCTCTGGCACTTTGAGCGTTTCTATCTACGTATCTATCTATCTATCTATCTATCTAGCCGCCTACGTCTGGGCGCTCTCATGATCGCCTCCTTAACTTGGTATAGACCGAAATTTGCATGGGAGGGTAAGCGGATTTGACGAATATGACTGCCGGGTCATGACATAAATAACGTTAAAATCCTGTCGTGTACGTCGTCAAACCCTTTCCACTGGACACGTGTGGCACATACCCGTATGCGCCACAGGTGATTGACAGTTTATGTCTACCCAGGAACGGCGAGAACAGACATTGGTAACTTAAATGCTAGAGAGTTAAGTAAAACCAATATCGGCAGCGTTGACACAACGAATGGAAATAATGAAAATTAGGATCCCAGCAGGAATCGAACTCAAGCACTCTGCGTGGCAATCAGGTATTCTACCACTGAGCCACGTCAGGTCTATAAATTGGTTTGGAAAAACAGCCTACGCAGGCGTAATAACGGTGCAACTTCAATTGTGGTTGTGGTGCTGACTATCTAATTTTACAAGAAAGCAATAAACACTACATGATACTCCTACGATGTGTACTCCTACGATACGGGCGTCATATCAGATTGACGTCTGTAGTTCCAGTGTTGGCTCCGCTTTTATAGCAGTCTAATAAACATTACGTTTGTATTCCATGTGATTCAGCAAGCTATATTGAAGCATTGCTCGACCCCGGAGGAATACAATAAAGAAAGTTACATATTGCTACATGTAGGCTGCCGGAATCCATATTGTCGACGCGCGTGTGCGCCCGCCGAAGGGGACGAAGGTCGCTAGCTGCTCGAGCTCGGAGCCGGATTGCTCAGTGCTGCAGCCATTCTTGCAAATATATCTTGTGAATAGCGACTTGTAAGAGCGACTGTCACTCACGTAACATATTTGGTGGAGGTGGAACGTTCCCCGTCCTCATCACGCAGCTCCGCAGTGGCCGCGTCATCCAGCCTCTCGCCATGGCTTCCAATGACAACCCGTCCCCATCTCCATCTGCGGCTCCTACGACAACCTTTGTTACGGTCCCCACCCCCCGCGATCCCGGGACATTCTCTGCGCAACCTGGCCTCGACGTCGACTACTGGCTTCTATGAACGGGTCAGTCAAACTCACCGGTGGGACCCTACCATGATGCTCGCTAATGTTCTCTTCTACTTGGACGGAACCCCGCGCATCTGGTACGAAACACATGAGACCGAGCTCACCAGCTGGGACACGTTCAAGGAGAAGCTACGTGATATCTTTGGGAACCCGACCGGTCGCCACGCAGCTGCACGACAAGAGCTCGCTACCCGAGTCCAGTCACCTACTGAGTCGTATGTCTCATACATACAAGAAGTGCTTGCTCTTTGCCGGAAAGTGGACGAGGCAATGCCCGAAGCTGACAAAGTGGGTCACGTTTTGAAAGGCATCGCGGACGACGCTTTCCATTTGCTGGTCTACACCAACGTCTCGACTATCGACCGCATCATTCAAGAATGCCGCCGTTTCGAAACGGCCAAAAGCCGTCGTGTGCACCCTCAATTTTCTCGGTTGCCAAACACGGCTGCCACGTCCACCTGCTCCAATTCCGCCGCTACACCGCCCTTTGAGCAGAGTGTAACGCGCATTGTTCGACGGGCACTTGAAGCGGCAAGTCCAGCGCCGTTCCAGCACTCTCCATTCGACCATGCCACTATACAACCAACCCCCGCGGTCTCCGTTATTCAGGCGGTCGTACGACAAGAATTCGCCAACCTCGGGTTCCCTGTCGCCTGCCCCGTCTCTCGCCCCTCGTCCCGACCAATGCCCATGAATGCATCTCGAAGTGACCCATTCGTTCCTCCACGAT
Source organism: Rhipicephalus sanguineus (assembly GCF_013339695.2). NCBI lineage: Eukaryota > Metazoa > Arthropoda > Arachnida > Ixodida > Ixodidae > Rhipicephalus > Rhipicephalus sanguineus. The sequence continues at coordinate 48,805 of NW_023614210.1, read as the reverse complement.
CTCGAAACCCAGCGGAATGGCGAACTCCCGACGACAGACCCATCTGCTTCCGGTGCCACCGCGTTGCCCAGGCAGCACAGCACATTGGTCCAATATTGTTTATACGTTGGCAAGCGATGGCCCAATGATGGCCCATACAAACCACTATAAAACCAATGTTGGCAAGCCAGCCTACAAGGATGCCAATAATGGTCCATCTTTGCCAGCCAACATACAATATTGGTCGTGCCATTCTTTGAGGCTGGCAACAACGGTCCATGGTTGCCGATGTACACACAATATTGGCAGAACCAGGCCGTACGGATGGCAATATTGGGCCAGCTTATCCGTTGGTAAAACAATATTGGTTAAGTAATGGCAGTAGATCGGATATATTGTCCAGTCAATCTGACTGGTTAAACAATATTGGACGGCCAATGCTACGCGCCGGACAATATTGTCCAGACTTACACGTTGTCGCTCCAATGTCTTAAACACTGGCAAGCATATGCATGATATATCGGCAAGAATGTTTTTTTTCCCTTTTACGATCACTGAGTGAAGGTTAGCCCGAATCGAGCCACCACCTGCGCATGCACGCTAATATGAAAATCACTTTGTCCGGCATCCAGCGCACCTCAAAGAAGATTTCTGGTTACTTATCACATTGCTTTATTCTACAAATATTCTACAAAAGCCCCGCGTTACACGGCGGCGAAGGCATCACGCCGTCCAACTGGGAGGCTGCATGTTTTTACTAGCCCCGGACTCGAAAACAGCTATGGGCCGTCCAACGGGCCCGCGACGCAAAAGAGACTTGGTATTTCTGTTCCGACGTGGGAGGGGCCCGGTCGAGTCCTAATCCGAAACGTGCTCTGAACCCATTCCTTATTACGTATAACAACGCGATTGTAGATGACGACCCCGCATTTCTGAAAGCCAGCGGCCGTTTCGGCCGTCCGCGAGTGCCGTTTTCGCTCCTTTGCATCGCATATTTGCGGCGCTTCGCGCTCGGCGCGTTCCGAGGTTCGTCCGAATTAACCCGGTTGCGCCCCAATATGACCGAATTAACGAGAGTTCGGTGCCATTAAACAATAAACATGCTTGGCGGGACCAGAGAACACGTTGTAATTGTCTGATTTTCCGAAATAATGATTGTGGAATTAACGAGCTTTTACTGTATAAATATGGCAAAAACAGTCCATTGCTGTCAGTCAACAAACAAAACTGGAAATTCCATTCTATAGGAAAGGGAACATTGGCGCACACAGGGTCTTGATTTTTAAGCTGGCATTTAGTGTGGCACAAAATATATCAAACAGTTGGACAAAATTTGTTTTAGAGATGTTGAGCAATGTAAAATAAGTACCAAGTTTTCAAGTGAGTTTCGCGCTGCTGGAAATACATCTATGAGAAAGGAAACACAACACAACATCTCACTTTGCAATGCTTGTTAAAAGTTAATTGTGTGATACAGCCAGCGTACACAACGCAACTGTATAAAAAAAACCCCGCCTTTACATTGATTGAAGCTATAGAATTCTAGTCTGCTTCGCAATGGGCCTCTGCGCTGGTGCGCCTTTAGCGCACGCGCACCGAAATTTTTCTGACGACTTTATTAGCGGCGAAAAATCAAAACATTTCATTTCACTTTCAACCACACCACGTATTTTTGTGTTTGCTACACGACTGGTTGGATTACAGGATCGTAACTTCTTTGTGTGCGTGCTACAACGACGTGCTGTCCAAGACTACAGTATACCCCGCGGAATCTCCAGATGAGCGATGAGTTATCTTTGCACTCTCAACGCTTCACGCAACCAGACGTGTTCACTTCGAACAAATGTTCTCGGTGATCGGGAGGCCGGAGAAGCAGCGCGACGCCATGTTTGGCACAGGAATTTTACATCCTCTCCTCCCGGCTGTTGCGCGGGGGTGGCTGGTCATAAAACAGTTGTCACTTGACGGCTGCTCCGCCCACGACGGTTCAAACGTGGCTCCGGGCTTTCAATGCCTTAGAAAACGAGAGGGTGGGGGGTGAGGAGATCGCGGGAGACGACGGCACCTCGGAAGATGCGTACGCGTTTCGGCCCCTTCTGGCCGGCGGCTATTCTTCGTCAGTCAGTGGTGGTTACTTTCCCTCGTTCGGGCTCCAAGCATCGGCGGGCGCCGCGCGCGCGCCCCTCAGTATTCAGTCAAGAGTCATCGGGAAAAACGAAGTCGGATATCGAGACAGGATGCCGCGATTCTATGGATACCGAGATTCGACGACGATGCCACAGTGAGAAGGCAGCTGTCCTGTTCTTCATCGGACTTGATTGTTTTGACTTTTGAAGAGCGATCCGCAGATGAGCGCCGATGTGTCCTGACAAATCGCAAAACTTTCCGCCGGATTTTTGTGTACGTATCGCGTTCAGTAAGTCGTTTCGTCCTTAGTCGCATGTTACTTTCCGTGTTTTTCGTACGTGAAATATGTGCTGCGTTTATTAACGTATACATTACCGCGTACTTTCTCTAAAATTGTTACTTTGTGAATACCCATGTGGTGGGCTTTGCTGTGCGCGTCGAAGCAGGTTAGTTAAGTCCTCGCCTTAGCGATGTTTCAGCATTTGCGTTTGTTGTTTGTTCTTTTATCGCGTTGTCGTGCGCCAGCTAAATATCCGTTTTTGATTTGCCCTTCGCCGCTCGTTTCGCGCAAAGAAATGATGGATCTGTAACACACAAATTTTCATTAGTTTTGAAGTTGTTGCAGTCTTTCAAGCTCTTGCCGCAGTTACCTTTTAATTAACAAATAGGCTATGCAACATTCCGGTAGTTCAAGATGGTTATAGATTTCATCTGTGTCGAATGTCTGTTCGCATGTAGATGTTCATTTATTTCATTTTGCATTACGCTTTGCTTTTCACTCATTTCCTTTTGAACCTTCGGTGAACTGACAACTTAAACAAGCGCTAACAGGGAGGCTGTGTGTGTTTGTGAGTGGTCCCGTTTCCGCGATTTCTAATATAAGAGCGTTATTCAAGGTAATTAGTGTAGGTTCTGTGCAAGCGGTCAGCAGAACAAAGCGTGAAATGCGAAATATTTTCAATACTTGCAGTATCTTTGCCATATGTATACATGCAGAATAAAGTTGTGTGTACTCTCAGCTTTTCTACGCTGATTATCCCTGCTGCTTGCCAAAAGCAAAAGCGTGGCAACATGCATTTATTTACGTGCACAAAAAATCTACCTCATGTTAAACTACACATTCAGTGAAAATGTCGTTAAAGATGTTGACATAGCCAACAAAAGGCTGGCAAGAACCAGTGTGAAACGCTGAAACGAAAGACCGATGGTGCAGCCAACGATAAAGGCTGGCAAAAAACATTGGAGCTGCCAATGTTTATACAATGTTGGCCATACGTACGACGGACAATGTGGCTACAGCCATCCTTGCCATTATTGGCGATATGTTGGACGGACAATGTTGGCTCAGCCATCCTTGCCATTATTGGAAAATCATTGGCATCCAATATTGGACCAATGCACATTTAGGTGTAGCAAACCCCCAAAAGCCAACGCAGGACCAATATTTCTGCCAATGTTACCAACGTTGTTCCGACATTGGTCCAATGCCGGCGTGCTGCCTGGGTGGTCATGTCTCCCGCTACTGCCGCGCCACTTGGACGCCGCCAATATAGGACCCAATTTTTCTCGCCTTCCCGCCCATATGAAGATCTTCGCCGGTATTCGCCCAGCGTACAGACCCCTACTTGTGACACACCTAACAGCCGCCCTCCTGCTCGTTCACCGTCCCCTCAACGCCGTCGTTCCCCGTCGCCCCAACCCCGCCGCCACCCCTCGCCGCCCAACTTTGCATCGTACCCGACGGAAAAACTAGATCGTGCAGCTCGTGGAGGTAGTGCTGCATCATCTCCTTCTGAACCAATCCCTCCGTTGACGCTTCCTACGAACAAGAACCTCATCGATGTGCATGTGGACGGTATTTCTCTGGACGGCTCTAGTCGATACTGGAGCTCACGTGTCCATAATCAGTGCTCGTCTTTGTCGCCGACTGAAAAAATGTCCTCACACCTGCTACTACAAAAGCTGTACGCGTCGCCGATGGCGGAACTGTTCCTGTCACTGGAATGTGTACAGCTCGCATAAGCATCGCGACCGTTACGTTCCTGTCCTATTCACGGTGCTCCATAATTGTCCTCATGACCTCATCCTAGGGATGGACTTCCTGTCGACCCATTCTGCCCTGATAGACTGTCCGCTGGTACTCTTTGCTTGGACCTTCCTCTTTCAGCCAGATATTCACCCCGACCTCCACACAGCCTCGGCTACCTCGGATTTCATCCGCCTAGCGCCTAAAGCCCTAACGTTCGCCGAATTCACAACGACTCATCCGTGTTGGATGGGCACTACGTCGTCACGCCGATTACTGATGTACTTCTGGCACGTGACATCACTGTGCCTCACTGCGTCATAACTACAGCCGCTAACCGGGTACATCTCCCAGTCATAAATTTCGGCTTCACGAAGCAAGTCCTCCCTCAAGGCATCTTAATCGCCACGTTGCGGTCCTTAGCCGATGACCACGTCACCTCTTTGCAGCAGACGTATGCTCCCATCTTCCTTGTCGCCCACCCGATACCACAAGCCTCGACATGGCATTACGCCCCATGATTGCCCCAGACCTCCCCCCAGCGCAATCAGCCGCCCTCATCCGCCTTTTGGCTTCTTACCGCGAGATCTTCGATCCTTGACAATCGACCACTCGGCCAAACTTCTCTTGTGCAGCACCGTATCAACACAGGTGATGCTGTTTCCCATTCACCGTCGACCGTATCGGGTGTCCCGTATCGGAGCGCCAGATTATTCACGAAGAAGTAAACAAGATGTTAGCTAAAGGCATTATTGAGCCCTCATCGAGCCCCTGGGCGTCACCCGTTCGTCCTGGTTAAAAAGAAAGACAACACGTGGCGTTTCTGCATCGATTACGGCATTATCGAATTACGAAAAAGGACGTGTATCCTTTGCCCCGCATTGATGACGCTCTCGATTGTCTCCATGGCGCACGCTACTTTTCATCCATAGACCTTCGCTCCGGTTATTGGCAGATTGCCGTGGACGAGAAAGACCAAGAAAAGACCGCCTTCGTCACTCCCGATGGCCTGTACCAATTCAAGGTTATGCCCTTCGGTCTATGCAACGCCCCAGCCACGTTCGAGCGCATGATGGACTCTCTGCTACAAGGGTTCAAATGGTCAACATGCCTTTGTTACCTAGACGACGTCCTCGTATTTTCACCTACATTTGAGACCCACCTTGAGCGTCTGTCGGCTATTCTCGACGTCTTCCGCAATGCTGGCCTCCAGTTGAACTCGTCGAAGTGTCACTTCGGCCGCCAACAGATTACAGTGTTGGGCCACCTCGTTGATGCTTCTGGTGTGCGGCCGGACCCTGAGAAAATTCGTGCCGTCACCAGTTTCCCAGTACCCCAATCCGCCAAAGATGTTCGGAGTTTTGTGGGACTCTGTTCCTATTTCCGGCGGTTTGTGAAAGACTGCAGCAATCGCTCGACCGCTTACTGATCTTCTAAAGAAAGACGTCCCATTTTCGTGGGGGTCCACTCAAGCTGCCGCCTTCTCTCACCTCATCACAATTTTGACGACGCCACCTATATTGGCCCACTTTGACCCATCCGCCCCGACTGAGGTCCGAACTGATGCCAGTGGTCACGGGATCGGAGCCGTCCTCGCCCAACGTCAGCAGGGACACGACCGCGTTATCGCCTACGCTAGTCGCCTCCTTACACCCGCGGAGCGCAACTATTCGATCACGAAAGAGAATGCCTTGCTCTTGTCTGGGCGGTCTCCAAGTTCCGTCCATATTTATATGGCACTCACTTCTCCGTAGTCACCGACCACCACGCGCTCTGCTGGCTTTCATCATTAAGGGATCCCACAGGTCGACTTGGTCGCTGGGCTCTGCGACTGCAAGAGTACACTTTTGCAGTGACGTACAAGTCTGGACGCCTGCATCAGGACGCCGACTGCCTATCTCGCTATCCGGTTGGCGAGTCGCGCACCGTCCCTGACACCGACGCTTGCGTGTGCACCGTTTCCCAACTGACCACATAGCCGACGAGCAACGCCGTGATGCATCCTTACGGGCTATCATCGAGTGCCTCGAAGCCTCACCTTCGGACCGATCTCATCGCTCGTTCGTACTCCAGAATGGTACGCTATACCGCCACAACTTTCATCCAGACGGACCATCCCTGCTGCTTGTTGTACCCAAACACCTCCGCTCCGCTGTACTCCACGAACTTCACGACGTTCCAACTGCCGGTCACCTTGGTGTGTCCCGCACATACAACCGAATCCGCCGTCGCTTCTATTGGCCAGGTATCGCACGCTCCGTCAGACGATACGTCGCGGCGTGTGAGAAATGTCAACGCCGCAAAACACCATCGACGCTTCGGCTGGGTGCCTTCAACCCCTCGACATTTCGTCCGAACCCTTCTTTCGCGTCGGCTTGGACCTACTCGGCCCTTTTCCCCTGTCTTCTGCTGGCAACAGGTGGATAGCTGTGGCCACAGACTACGCCACACGCTACGCCATCACACGAGCTCTTCCAACAAGCTGCGCCACAGATGTCGCCGATTTCCTTCTGCGCGACGTGATCTTGCAACACGGTGCTCCACGCCAGCTGCTCACGGACCGTGGCCGCACATTTCTATCGAGAGTCATAGCGGACATCCTGCGTTCATGTGAAACGCGGCATAAGCTCACTACGTCGTACCATCCGCAAACGAATGGCCTCACGGAGCGTCTGAACCGAACCCTAACCGACATGCTTTCAAAGTATGTTTCCTCAGACCACTCCGACTGGGACCTCGCTCTACCGTACGTGACATTTGCCTACAATTCCTCGCGCCATGACACGGCTGGTTACTCCCCATTTTTCCTGCTGTTCGGCCGCGAACCCACATTGCCCCTTGATACAGTCATTCCGTTGCCAGCAGCTCCGACCACTGAATACGCCCTGGACGCTATCAGCCGGGCCGCTCATGCACGCGAAGCCGCTCGTACTCGCCTTCTGACCTCACAAGAGAACCACGCCGTCGGTATGATCAACGACACCGCGACGTACACTTTTCGCCCGGTTCTTTGGTTCTGCTGTGGTCTCCGACCCGGACACGTTGGCCTGTCCGACAAACTGCTCTCTCGGTACACAGGGCCATACCGAGTGCTTCGTGCGGTGACTCCCGTCACCTATGAAATCGCTCCTGCTGACTCGTCGTCTTCATCCACCCCTGCATGCCAGCGACATCGTACACGTCGCACGCCTGAAGCAGTACCACTCGCCCAATGACGTTGACGTCTAGATGCGCCGAGACGGCGCCTTTGCGCCGGGGGTTATGCTACATGTAGGCTGCCGGAATCCATATTGTCGACGCGCGTGTGCGCCCGCCGAAGAGGACGAAGGTCGCTAGCTGCTCGAGCTCGGAGCCGGAGTGCTCAGTGCTGCAGCCATTCTTGCAAATATATCTTGTGAATAGCGACTTGTAAAAGCGACTGTCCACTCACGTAACAATATTGATATCCACATCACCGCATCGTAAAGTGCACTTCGTCCATGAGAACGACGAAGTGTCCTCTTATTTCTTAACAGGCTGGGCGATGGCCTCATGCTGACCGAGGATTATGTCAGATTGATTGACAGCCATTCGTAGACTAGGCTACGTAGGCCACATACGCCCAGGTTAGTCTACGAATAGGACAAACACCATCCACTGTGTTGGTCTACGTAGTACTATCCGGGCCTACCAGCCTCGACGGCCTATGCCTCACCAACGTGAAAGGTGGCTTCAGGTTCTGACATGTCGCCGGCTCTGTCGACAGACAATTTGTCGACGAAATGACCGAGGCATCCACGAATTCCAAACAGCTCTACTATACCACATAATTCAATACCATAGGACCCCTCTTCACCACGCTCCCGACCGGATTCTATAACAAGTCATGACCAGCTGCTGGTGCTCACTGATCACGGTGACGATGCCCTTGTTCAAGAACTGTCAAGAACTTCTTGCACACATGCACACGGGTTCGTGAACGCGCGTGCGTTCTCGGGACACGTATAAGCACTACGTATCAGCTTACCGCTTTGGTGTTGGTAACACCCACGTTGTCATTGGCAGCGTTACCCAACCGTAAACAACGCTTATATAACACATATGCAACTCTTCAACATATATATGTGTGCGTATAAAATATATAGAAATCTTTAGCGTCATTTTGTAACGTGTCGCTCAGTAAAAAAAGTTACGCCACAGTCACCTACCCGCCGCATGCTTCGCATAACATCGACTCCCACGGTACGTGGGATCTGCCGAATTTTTATTTGGTGTGTGTTTGGCATTCAGCGAGTTCGTTTTGATCTTTATTCTCGTTGATCATTATTACCAATGCGTTCAAGGTTACGTTCAAACTGAATACTCTCATCATGAGCAGTAGCATTGTTCAAGAGGCCTTTGCTTGTTGATGGCTCTGCTTCAACACGCTAATTGTCGACGCTCTCAAAATCGGAACATTCCCTTCCGCTAGTCGCCTAAAAAATTATGGTATGTATGTCTTAGTTACTTAATCCACGCCCTGAATAATGCAAATAAATTCTAAACATAACTTCTGAAACACGTACTTAACCATATTACAGATAATGTTTCGCGCACAGCCGCGCGGCAACGAAGCGGGTTCTACTACTATGAGGCATTCTATCAGCTCCTTACGCGAACTTGGTATGCCTAGCATCCACAAACGTGGACGCCGCATTGACAACTCAACTTGTAAAACTTTGGTCGCTCACAGTGCAACAAAACTCGCACAAAAACCAGATAAACCCTTCCTTTTCTCAAAAAAGCAGAATAATTTAAAAATAATTTAGAGTGAACTTATAAAAATTAGGTATACACCTCTATAGGCGACTTGAGAAGGACATTTACCGCTGTTTGTTCACAAAAATAGACACACATAAATGTTTTTATGGAATTCTGTATTAATGCCAACTTTTCAGATCAATTTTGAAGGCAATGCGTTGTGTTTGTTCACATATGTAAATGCTGGGACACAAAGGGTTAAAATAATTAGCGGTTGATGGAACCTGACGCTTTTGACTACATATTTATTTAGCTTCAGTCAAACGTCTCACTGTGGATCTGAGGTCAGACGCATCTTGCAAAACCATACTCTGAATGTCAGGGTGAAGGAGAGAATAAAATGAAGAGAGAGAGAGAGACAGTATACTGTACTTCAGTAAAATAAGAACAACCATACAACAGCACTTCTGCGCTCCCTTGTCTTGGATAAAATTCAGCTTTATAGCGCGAACGTTGTTTGTTTGAAGCAGCACACTGGGAAACGAGCGTTTGTATGGGTGAAAGGAATCATCTTGAAATTTAGAAATAGAAAAGCAAAAGGTGTGCCAACAGTTTTAAAAACAGTATTCGAAGGAACTTGAATGTGTTGAAAGGATGCCCGACGATATCGAAAGAGGGGCTAGTTAAAAAATAACTGCTAAGTACAAGGGTCGCTAAGGATTAAATAAGTTCTGGTGTTCTCCTCGCCGAAACCACGACATGGTCATCATTAAAGCCTTAGTGGAGGACGCCGGTTCATTTTTCACTCGCTGATCTCGCTGCTTAGCTTTTCAATGAGAACTTATAGTGCCTTAATGTCAGGTATAACGCGAGACAAGGATAATTGCAGACATCCGGGAGATTCTTGCGTTCTGCAGGGCAAAGTAACTGCTGCCGTTTATAATAGTACCACATCTTGCGGACTAAAGAGGGAGCTTCACTTAGGTGCCAACCATCCGATGCCACCTGTTTAAGTACATGTAGGACAAACGCCCTTATATGTTACAGTACATAGGCCGATTCGATTGAAGAAGCTTGCCCCACTTGATAGAAATTTAAGCTACGGTGGCTTCAGCAATCTAAGCATTGAGTGATAGCTAGTGCTTGAAAGCTCAACGGTATGCTGGCAATGACTGACATCTTGGTTATTACGTGCCGGAACAACTCTCTCATTATGAGGCACGCCTTAGTTGAAGGCTCCTGAAATTTCGCCATCTATGGTTCTTTAACGTGCACTGACATCGCACAGTATAGAGCTTGCAGAGCCTTTCGCCTCCATCGAAATCGCACAGCTGCAGCCGGGATCAAATCCTCGACTTTCGGGTCGGCATTGCAGCGCCGTAAGCACTGGACACAAGAGGGGGAATTATTGGTCAAGTACGTAAAAAGAATAGCAGCAGCAAAAAATGCTAACTACCTCGATCGTCTTCTATCAAATCAAATATCGCTGTTGCGTTAGTTGTACACTCGTAGCACCAAAGAATACAAAATTGATTGCTGAGTTTACAGCTTAAGGTAAATTGTCGCAATTTGTGCAAGTGTTTTTGTCAAGGTCCTGCTCACGTATGAATGGCATATCGGAATCATGTATAACACACGCATGTTGTTCACTCTAGATGCGTTATTAGTGGATGCTTAAAGAGTGGTTATGCCTTAGTTGTTGCTTATGAATATACAAAGCTGTGAACTGAAAGCCTCGCTTCTGGAAATTTGAGATATCAAACCATTCTTAGTTTAAAAAAGTTAATGGTCACGATGAAAAATCTGAATTCCACGATCCCCATGTTTTAACATTCGCCTTAGAAGCTAACAAACTCCCCACATTCAATGCCGTAGTTGTCGAGAGTAGCGATTTATACAAGTCAGTTTAGTCATGCAGGATTACAAACCTGCACCATTATTTGCTACATGAGGCTTAACGTTACACAAAATTATGTCACGCACAAACTGCATTTTTGATTTTTTTAGGCATGTGACTCGCAACTTTCTGGCGTATGCGAACTATGATACAAGTTTGACTCGATATCTTACTTGCTATATGCACTATCAAGCATACAAGGCTTTGATGACCCACTAAGCAGCTGAAGGTGTAGCAGACACGATTTTAAGGGAGACGTGCTTTCCTAATATTTAGCCAAGATATTAAGTTCTGCTCCGTTCTTTTGCCATTCATTACAATTAAAATCAGGTATCCGCCCGTTTTGAGTTGCATAAAAATGAGAATGTTTTATAAAATGTGAAATATTAAAAGGTGTCACTGCCAACCCAGTGCTGTACTTTCTAAACATTTATATTTACACATTTGTTATACGTGTTTATGAAGTTACGCACCACAATACGAAAGAAATCAAGGTATGTGCAATGAAATCTGTATATTAAAAGTTAACGCGCCCCTGCTAAAAGTACAAGTAAAATCATGCGAACATTTCAGAGTAGTACATGGTTTTACGAGGATATAGTATAAGAGCATCAATGTTCATCGTAAAAGAAAAGAATGGAAGAGCAATGAACATCATAATAATTTATCTTCCTACCTTTATTGTGAATGACGCAAAATGTACACGACTTACGCAATCGACTACGACGAATCAACTACGGGGTCCACTGACCCCGTGCACTGAGAGAATCCCCAATCGAAAAAAGCCTGACAATTTCAGAACTGGCTAGACAATTGAAGAGATATCTTCGCACAGGTGTAAGAAATGATAGCGTTCAAGCATAAACCTGTGTAATAAATTGGTGGTACTCTTCATTGCTTTTCTGTAAAGGTGTACAATGCGCATTAACAGCTATGTCAAGCGTTCGTTGAACTCTTCCGGACACATATCCCAATCTCATGACGCGCACCACGTACTGAACATCTGGAGGTGTGATTGAAATAGCATCAATGCGGGTCACAATATACTGCGATGTGTACTTTTCATGTTATGGCGAGTGCCTGCATGCACTCGCTCTCTGGCGATTACTGCAGATAGACCTTCTGGTTTCAAAGCATTCCAGCTGTGACCTGACAATACATCACTGTTTCTTCTAAGCTAGGACAAAGAACGTAGCGGGAAAGAAACATCCTATTACCCGAAAGCACTAATACAAGATGTCGTTGAAAGTGTTTCGCCAGTGAGTATGCAAAAACGCCAACGAGTTACACATAAAGGCGTTATTGAATGGCCCCGTAAAATAAATGAGACCATCCTAATTAAAGGAAAGATGACTCTTAAGGGATCGTTTTCTTTGTTAGACACACTATTAGTGAGAACTAACAGACAATAACGCCAAGGAAAGTATAGGGGGTGTTATCTGTATTATTAGAATAAACTGTGAAGAAAGTAAAGTGGACGAAAAGATAACTTGCCGCCGGCAGGGACCGAACCTGCGACCATCGAATAACGCGTCCGATGCTCTACCACTGAGCTACGGCGGCGGTCATCCTCCCGTCCACTTTATGGGTATATAAGTGCATTTAAACCCAGTCTTGGGCAGTAACTAGTTACTAGTAACGCGTTACCGGTAACTAGTTACTTTTTCAGTAACTTGTAATTGTAACTAGTTACTTTTAAGTTAGAGGAACTTGTAACTGTAACACTGTTACTTTTTTACGCAGTAACTGTAACGAGAAATAGCGTTACAGTTACTTTCCCGTATCCTCTCCACCTTCACCTTTCCACAGCACCGCTCCCATCGCAGTTTGGGAGGGGAGGTCGCTAAGTTCAGGTCCGTTTTTTTTCGACTATATAATCTTTTGGACATTTGAGCTGCTAGCTCTGCTCTTGGTGTACCGGTGAATCATTAGGACGCCAAGGTTAGTCTCCTGGGTCCGAAGCTCCGAGCTAATCGTGTTTGATAGGCGGCTAGAAAGCAGCAAAGCGCAAAACGGTTGAGAGACAGAAATACCGTGAACTAGCGAATCATTTTTAAAACATCTCTGGAGTTTTTTCTCGCCACTCAGTTCTGGCAGACTTGATGCCTTCAGGTAGTATGCGAGGGATTATTGGTCAGCTGCCAGCTCGTAAAAAGATCACGTGCTACGTGACGCCAGAAGCAGAAAAAAAAGAGTGTCCCACACTCGGCGCCATGGCTGCGATTGGCACTAACACTCCAAGGTTTAAATGCACATATATACCCCATAAAGTGGACGGGAGGATGACCGCCGCCGTAGCTCAGTGGTAGAGCATCGGACGCGTTATTCGAAGGTCGCAGGTTCGGTCCCTGCCGGCGGCAAGTTATCTTTTCGTCCACTTTACTTTATTCACATTTATATTCTAAATACTACAGATAACACCCCCTATACTTTCCTTGGCGTTATTGTCTCTTAGTTCTCGTTAATATTTCATCCTAATTAAACAATTTCACAATAATTCATAATCATTGTGTGAAAGAAATGGTATCTAGAACAAAAGCTGCCAAGATGTCCGACATATCCGAAATGTAAAATAGGCACTTTGCTGTTACCTAAGGTCAGCATTAATACTAGCCTAATTCATCAGAGAGTGGGATCTGCCGAATTTCTTGTACATACAGTGTTTAGAGCTGCGTCTTACAATCTTGCTGCTGCGGCTGCACATGAGAACGTTTCATTTACAGAAGAAAGTACACGCACACGCATGACGTAGTTAGAAGAAAACTACATGCCACGCTTTTTATCCTTAGTCTGCACACACACACACACACACACACAACACACACACACACACACACACACACACACCACACACACACACACACACACACACACGCACACACATAATGTGTTATACTGAGAGCTAAATAGGGAGCAATTTATTCGGACTTTGCGCGAAGTTTGTCACGAATACGAATAGTGGTGGTAAAACTTTATTGCCAAAAGAAAGGGTCCTAGAGGGTAGCTCCCACGTCGGGACAGAGTACCCGAAGCTATCTGCCACCTCGAGGGCCTCTTGGACAGGCCGAAGTTGGCCTTCTAGTGAAGCAGCTTTTAGCATTTTCCCCAATGTTCTTTGTTCTGGGCGTAAGTGTCACTCGATTCACAACCACATAACATATGGTTCAATGTACACGCTCATTACACTATTCACGCATATGTTGTCCGTCGTATGGATAAGATGGGCTATGATTGTCAAGGAACAATGTTGATATGGAGTGTATGCACATAGCAGTAGGACATCTGTAAAATTCAATTTAGCCCCCCCCCCCTCTAGACGTAGCGGGGGAGGTTGACCTATAATGGTCATTTCCGCATGTATGAATGAATGCATACGGCTCAAGCAGACACGTTCACTGCACTATTCACACATATGCTGTCCATCGTACGAATGAGAAGGGTCGCTATGTCGCTATGCTACGAATGCCGCTATGTTGGTGTCGTTTTCTTTGTCGGGAGAGGTATACATGCGGCTCTACCAGTACGTTGACCGAGACTGGTGGGGCGATCTTTGTGTACTTCCGGAATACAGGGTGTGGTATTGCGCCTTTTTGGACATTTTGTGTCCTGTTGTCTGAGTAGCTTTGATTGCAGGCTGAAAGCTTGCTTGACGTTCCTGTTTGCGAAAATGTCTTGAATTTGATGTCTTGTTTGTCTTGAGACCTTAAACTTGTCTTGTCTTCAGTTGACTCGTTTGTAAACGTTTTTCTTTAAGCTGTCAGTGTTGTTCCGATGTCTGTAGGTGTCCTTGTCGGACATGTCGCTGAACCGGTTCGATTTGCTTGGGCTCATCTCGATGTTGCGGCCGATGTTGCTGATGTGACATTATTTTCGGAGCGTGACTTTCATTTTCTTCGTGAGTTAACGCAGTGTTCATTGGGTCACTAATGCACAATCGGCTTGGCGTGTCGGGCATTGATTGTGGTACGTCAGAATAATTAGAGCTCTTGACAGGGTTCTACGATGCCGTTCACTACGAATGCTTCTGGCCAGGGTGTCGGAACGGAACGAAAACCGAAAACGAAAAACGAAAAAAAAACGATATTTTTGACCGGAACGAAAACGCAACCAAAACTTTATGTATTATTTCGTTCCGGAGTGAAACCGAAATTTTTTCAATCGTTTTTCGGTTCACGAGAAAACTTCGCGATCCGGAACAACTGAGCTTGTGCAATGTGAGCATACCTCAGGGAACAGTATTAGCGCGTACCTCAGGCAGGAATTCCAAAGCAAAATATATGTTAAAATAGTGCGAAAAACGAAAACAGTGGCAATAATAATAATATCTGGGGTTTAACGTCCCAAAACCACGATATGATTATGAGAGACGCCGTAGTGGAGGGCTCCGGAAATTTCGACCACCTGGGGTTTTTTAACGTGCACCTAAATATAAGTACAAGGGCTTCAAACATTCTCGCCTCCATCGAAAATGCAGTCGCCGCGGCCAGGATTCGATCCCGCGACCTGCGGGTCAGCAGTCGAGCGCCATAACCACTAGACCACCGAGGCGGGGTGAAAACAGCGGCAACCAGAGATGTTTATATTAACGCAAGTTGATTTCTGCGCGCCTGTCACGCAGGCCAAAGTGGAGAGGGACTGTCGGCGCTGAAGTTTGTTACAGCAAAGCGGTTATGAAATTGCAACAGCTGATTTTGGCGCCCTAGTTGTCCGCCGCCGCAGGGTCCGTAACCGCTATCGCGTGAAACAAAAAAACAATTGAATGAGAAACAAATTTCTAGGGTCGAATGGGATTTTAACCCGCGTTTTTGCGTGGCAGCCGGGTCTTTCATCACAGTGCCATGCTGGTGCTTGTAACTACTTCGCAAAAATACTCCATAGAGGTGTCGTGTCGGGCAAGGAATCGTGTTAACATTGTAATATAGCGTGGCCGAACAGTAAAAAAAAAACCAATCATCACGCAATGACAATAGCGCAAAGTGAGTGGTTTAATGCTTCCCAACAGTGTTGCGGAGTTGCCACTCCAGAAGTGAAATGACTCCGACATCATTCCACATTTTCGCGACCACGGAATGGAATGGGGACAACGCTTGGAGGAATGGAATGGGAATGGAATTAAGCGCCTTTTGCACGCAATGGAATGGGAATGGAATTAGGTCTTCTTCCGAAAATTTAGCACCTTTTCGTCTACGTGCTGTTTTTCAAACTTCAAACATTACTAAGTCAGAGCCTCGAATTTAACAATAAATTGGTATTTTTAAAATGGCTTGGCTGATTACAAGCATGGTGCATTTATAAGCAACACGCCTACTGCAAACAGAAGCATAAGTTACTGTACAAACAAATGTATTATCCCAGCAGGTACTGAAGGGAGAAACAAACTACCCCTGCACTTTGGTTCGCATTGATATCCATACACGAAAGTGGCGAATACTCTATGCACAGCGTGATCTTTACCTCACGAGCAGTTTAGTGCCTGACACAGGTAAATAACCTTTGCGACAGGGAAGACACTGCATACCTGCGCACATGTGAACACAGAAAGTTCTCCTCACCACATCTATGCTTCCGAGGGCGCGCTTGACATCCTTCAGTGCTGACGAGCTGTGCGGTCCAGTGTTCTGTATTCGATGCAAAGGCACAAGGTGCTCGAGAGGTGCACTGTTTCAACTAATACCAGCAGATCTAGAGGGTTTTGTTCCCTATTAACCAAATTTTAGTTTTCTCCATATTCACCACCGCTCCATACGCGTGGTAAAACTGCTTAGTCTTCTTGAATACTACTTTTTTAGAATAAAAATACGCTATCTCGTCACTTAGCATTAACACATTTAAGCTTAAAGGGGTCATGAAGTACCCCTTGGGCTTGTTGAAAAAAAACACATCCTGCGGAAAGCTGACACGGCTATGAACTGCTCTGCCAATATTACAGTCGTGCGCGCCGCGTAAAGGCCACAAGCGGAGCGCGAAGCTGCCGTTTCCTCAGGCGCCCTCTTTTCAAACAGAGGCCGGTTCTCACTCTCGTCGGTGGGGGGCGTCTGCACGTTGACGTCGCTGATCTGCCGTTTACGTCGCAAGAGATATAGCATGCTTACTGGCCGATAGCCGGATGAGATGCGCTTCTTGCCACGGGGTGCCGCCACTTGCCCGCGCCGCGCTCCTCAGTCTGCTAAATTTGCACGGTAGCCGCACTCGCGCACGCGAATCACAGCGGGAGAGCGATCGCGTTTCATGACGCGCGCTGACGTAACTTCTTTCTCCCGTGCCATCCCTGCCTGTCTAGCTTCTAGTGCGCTCGTCGGCACGAGAAAAGAGAGAAAGCGCCGAGAGCGTGCGCCAAACCCCCGTAACTCCGCTCATTCTTGACGGATTCGAGAAATTTTTGCGGCAAACGATTCGGGAGGCAGTAAACTCCGATACAGAGGTCATTAGATCATTACGTGGGAAAGTGGTTCATGACCCCTTTAAACATTATTAAAACATCACCATTCGTTAAAACATGCTGCCCATGCGAATACTCTAGGTAGCGGAAGAACTGCCTCTATGGGAATTAGTACAGTACTTGTACTGCACGAGATATGTCACCAAGCTACTATCCCTCGACCTTGGTAACGTGTTTAGCGTGCTTTTGCAGTTCTTAATGCATCTGAGGCATCAGCTTTATGGGGCGTTTATTCTTAGCTCGATAAAACTATCATATCTTTCCTACTGTGAGGAATTACAGGAACAGAATTGAACTGCCTGGCCATTCCCGCAGTGGGAATGGGCTAAGCTTTTTTCTTTCCGAGGAATTGAAGGGAATTGAATTTCGGCGAGTCCTAATTCACCGGAATGGAACTGGAATGGTATGAAGGCTCCCATTCCGCAGCACTGCTTCCCACCCACAGCAAAGTGCTCAGCCATAATTCCTCATCATCATCAGCCACAACACAAAGTGCACTGCCTTACAGATGTGTAGCGGTTACCACGTTTCTCGAAAAACTGACGAAAAATTGCATAGTGGGAACTTCGCTACTTGAGAAAAATTACGATGTTTTATGGCGTAGTGGGTACCTTGCATGTGTACTTGTATTAGTTGCCCCAAGAGAATCTACAACGGGCTCTACAAAGTCCGCTCTTACAGCTTTCGCTGTGACTGTGCTGCGTGTTCCGCGCAGGCCTAGCGATCCTTTTATCAGAACAGCGGTCTCGGACATCAGAGAGTACACTCAGTGGCGTGCTGCTTCTGAGATCGTGCTCACTCCCTTGACACAGAGCCTTGAGCACAATAAAGAAAATCGTATTTGTTTTTGAGAAATATAATACTATTACTGAAAATAGTACTGCTTTGTGCAAGTTGGTAGGAATTCGTGATAGAGTTGCTTCTGCTCCTCTGAAGAACGTGTTTTAGCCTTGCCCCACTTTTAAAAGAGGAGGGCAAGTAACTGCGTCACAAATCCAATGTTTTTTACGATTACCTTAACTTCAAATTTTTGCGTAAGAAAACCGCTACGAACCGTTACGGAACATTTTTTTTTCGTTCCGGAACAGAAACGGAACGGAACTTTTTGCGGTGGAACGAAACTAAAACCGAAGCGAAAAACATTTCGTTCCGACACCCTGCTTCTGGCACTTGACAGCGTGCGAGGTTCGATGCAGCCTTCGGGTTTGCTTCGACTCTCGGGTATGTGTGCACTGACCAATCGTGAGGGTGACTCCACATCTTCTCCTTTGAAGTGGGTGAGCAGTAGACGATGATACCGCAGCGGAGATGCCTTGGTTAGGTTCCGTTTGCGAATGTTGTTAACACTGCGTAGGTGTTGAATTAAAGCCTTGTGGCGCAAGACACCTCTTGGACTCGTCCTGGCGTAGTTGGCATTTTCCCGGTGCGTTAGCTCGTTTGTTGTGAACGCAACGACTTTGTGAGGCATGGGGTTATCGTTACAAAAAACTGAAGAGCCACTTGATGTAAATCCAAGTGGTGGTTCACGTATGTCATAAGACGAATCAGCTGCATCGGGTTGTGCTTTTACGTCTAGTGTCCTATGACGCAGCGAAGAGGTAGAATATGCCAATTTTCATGCAGAAGAGAAACCTGATGGACGGCTACGTTTTTTCGTTGAAAAAGCATGTGGACTGTGATGGCTGAGTTGAAAGTTATCTAGGTGGTGAATTATAGACAAGTCTTCATGTTATTTTTTAAATAGGATGATCATTTCCTCTTTGATTTTGTTCCATGATACGTCGTTTTGCAATATGTGTGTGAGGTAAAATTGAAAGCCTCACCGGTGACGTAGTTGTTGAACTTGGTGAGCATGTCCCGTTCCGATCATGATGCAGCGGTGGCGTGGAGCTCGAATAGGTCGTACCAGTCCTCTACAGGTCCATCGTCCGCTGAGCCAGTGTACTTTGGCATGCCAAGGTCACTTGATGGTTCTGTCGTGATGCTAGTCGTCAGGGGCGTAGCCAGGGGGGGTTCAAACCCCCCGAAATTTTTCAGTTTTGCTTGCGCATATATACGCGCGCACATACACACGCACGCACGAACATACATAAAGTATGGTTGAACCCCCCCCCCCCCGAAAAAAATTTCTGGCTACGCCCCTGCTAGTCGTTGTGCGTTGCTATGATCTGCTGTGGTCCATGTGTGGTCAGGGCATCTGTTGTGGACTTCGTCGATGATGCGCGTTGATGAAGTGACTGCCAGGTCTTCATCCTGGTAGCCACTTGCGTGACGCTAGATGTAGGAGACGTGCCGTGGCTCATACGACATACTTCATTGCGATAGCAATTATATGGACACAATTATATGGACAGCCTCGGCTGGATTTTGCCGTCGCCGTCGCCGTCAACACCATATATGTATAAGTATGTATATATATATAAAAGCTCCAAAGAAAAATAGTTCAGAAAAATGCTTCCGAAGCGGGGAATCGAACCAGGGACCTCTTGCTCCGCAGCGAGTGGCGCTAACCACTATGCCACGAAACGCAGATCCTCCACGTAGCTAACGGCGAGCGTTATATTCACCCTTTACCGCTGGGCGGACTCAGAGATGGCAGGCGCTTATAAGCGTTTCTTCATTACCAGCGAGATGGCGCTAGGAGCGCGACGGGCGCATTTAAAATCGTCGGCGAGCTCGCTCGCTTTTCTATTTGCGAAGGGAGAACCTTGTCCTTCCGCTGTCTGCTCGCGCGGTTCTCGGGTGAGGTGCAGAGGGATGTTTCAAGCTTTCACCGTGGTGTCCGCGCTCATGTTACGGAGCGTCCGAAAGTCACTCGAGCTCAAGGGACACCCCTAAACGAATAAACAGAAGATGAGCGCGAACTATCAAGTGTCACAGCTGTACACTTGAAGCACGCTAGTTCTTTCGTTGCTTCGGCCGCCTTTGCAACAGGAGCGCTGTCCAAACTGAGAGTATCCATTGGCGAGCCTCACTTCGTATAGCATTAGCTTCTTGCTATGCAGTAATTGCTTCGGCCTTGTGGCGAAACTGTGACTTTTTTATATTCTATTGCAGTTCTTCCTTGTCGGCTTCTACCAACCATTCCATATACATATATATATATATATATATATGAACATGACGGCGAATGCAACGGGAACGCGGGCGGCACAAACCCGTCACTAGTGCTCATATAATTGATATCGCAATAAACACGATAAAACAGCGCTCATGTGGGCTTCATTTTCTCTTCGTCCTTGTTTGTGGTGCAGGGGCATGTTTCAAAAAAATTTGTGGTGCAGGGGCATGTTTCAGTTCAACTAACGGGATACCTAGAGAGGGCGCAGCATGCAGAGTGCGCTGGTGTTTCTCACAGCGAAATCATTACTCTTTACTGCTTCACTCGCCACAGGTCCACTAACGCACCGTCCTTTTGTAGATATGTTTCAAGAAGTGGTATTTGAAACAGATAACTTTACCGTAGAAATGCACGTTTGTGTCCCTGGTATTACAGAAGAAACTTGAGCGCTTTGGAAAAATTTATCGGGGATTCTGACAGTGCTGATAAGCCAACCACAATGTTTAGGCAGTAACGACGAACCTTTAACTCATGTTATGCATAGCGTGGACCGGAGGTGAGTAGTGACATTTACCCAAATTTATGGCGCATACCCGGCTATGATAGACCGTGATGACGACATGACACGTCCACAAGTCGAGACCATGACGACGTCATGATACGCCGACAATCCGGCACCCTAAGGTGCTTCGCCTCTAATAAAAACGATATTGCATTGCCTGTGGTCCATGTATAGCCTACATATCTACGAGGAACAGCATTCTTTCCATATACATCGCTTTGAAATGTGCTAATTGGTTGTCGGTGAGATTCTCAAAGGCTTCGTAAACATTTCAGCAATTTTTGTGCAGGCTGTTTATATATTTTTGCCGTCGCATTCGTTTCCTAATGGGTGCTCTCTAAGAAACTGTGAAATTGTTTCAGGAGGCGATTTGGAAAGAAGAAAGTGAAGTTCATGCCTTCAGGCCTGAACTTTCTGTGAAGAACGCTAAGCTTTAGAAAATTTGTAACATATGTGAAACACTAAATGAAAATTGTGATGGCCATGGTGAGAATTTATCGTTCTCTCAAAAGTAACAATTTCGTTGACATTGGCCCTCGTTTGCTTCATGGTTATGTTACGTCTGCAATTTTAGAGGGAATTAAGAATTTCGGAGCTGGCACAAGCTAAATCTTCCTTTTCATAAAACTTTCGCTTTTTCATTAGAGCCCCTACACTACTGGCAAGTCGCATTTGAATTGATCCTTGACCGTCTAGTTGGCAGTCAATTATATTTACAAAAACTCCTAGAGCATATTGAAAGCGAACGCTATTTAGGGGGACTCATGTTGTGCAGGCGCTAAATAAAATAATTCACAAAGTTTTTGTCGTTTCGTAAATGTTTTGAGAATTACAGAAGAAACGATATGAATTTGTATTCTACATAAAGAGTACGAATACTAAACATCGTGCTTAAGAAATAGGATAGGAGAAAGGAGAGGAAAGGAATGAGAGACCAGAAGCGCACTCCAATCACTACCCTACACTGAGAGAAAGGAATCATGGGACTAAAATAGACAGGAGGAGGAAGAAGGTACTATCAGGGTGTAACATATGCACCTATTCATTGTATGCCTACCAGTGATCGCTTAGCCCGGTCGATTGTAAAAACGGACGAAATATCCCACGTCACTTTGCTGGCCTGCGACTCCCATGTTCTGCAGATCTTTTCTTCGGAATACAGTCTGTCGTCTAGGTGATAAAGAACATTGCTTTAGGTCACACCACGATGAGAAAACAAAGTATGTGTTCTATTGTTTTCTCACTGTTGTAGGAATAACATCTGGACGAGTGTGACGTTCCTGTGAGAAATGTGTATTTTCGCGAAATCCACTTCTAACCACGGGTGGCACAAGGTTGTGGCCCGCCGATGGGTCTAGATTATGTAGGTGAGAGTTCCAGACACTGAGACCGTTAAAAAAATTTGTGACATTGATTAGAAAGCGAGTGAAGACTCCTTGCAGTTCTCGACAAGGCGATTGGGACTGCCTGTGTGTCCTGGCGGGTGGGCCGCGCGGTATTATCATCAATGCCAAATGTCACGGCAGCCATAGGATAGGACGTCATGACCATTCTTCAAAGTTTGATGGTGGACTCCTCTTGCTACCTTGTGCTAACTTGTGCTCACAAACTGTTCGTGCTCTCTCCGTCGCCACGCTGATTTCAGAATCGAAATCGCGCGCGACGTTAGACGGCTTCAGAAAACGCACGTCCCCCAGCATACTAATGGCGAAAGAGAGAGAGAGAGCTCTTTATTGAAAGGCAGAGAATTTAGCCGCGTGTGTAAATTCGCTCACTTGCTACTCTTTGTGGCGAAGGGGATTGGGGACTGAAAGACACAACGAGAAAGAGAGATAGAAAAAAGTATAGAAAGTAAAAATAAATAAAGGAGGTAAAAACACAAACTGAGTTTTTGTTTCTTGGGCGGGGACGTGCTGACAGTGAGTTATTACGTTCTTTCAAGGTGCCAAACGGCGAGCTGTTAACATGCACCATTCACCGCTGGCGGTACGCCGACCTCGGTGGCATTTCAGCGTGTTCTCTGCATTACCACGAGATGGCGCGAAGGGCGCGAAGGGCGCGCTTTGTAGGTCGTCGCCCCGCCGGCCCCGCTCGTGCCGATGCGTGCACCCCACTACCATTTGTACTTTGCACTACACGGCGTAGTCGCCCATGCGCGCGCTTATCTATTGATGGGGGTGTGTGCTCGTCTTGTGATTTCACCGGAAAGTCTGCGTTGATGCTACAGAGCACACGAATGTATTTCGCGCAGTGCAGCTACCGCGTTTGCGAAGGAGAGCGCTACTCAAACACAAGGAAACAAGAACCGTTACAGTTGTCAGCTCGCGCTCGTTCTGTGTATACCTGTACGTCCTTCTTTGTGTTTGAGCAGCGCGCTTTAAGTGTGGAGCTGCGAACGGTGTTAGTTCGCACTCGTCCTGTGTGCGTTGTTTTCGTGCGTCATTTGTGCTTACGTTTCGGGCTGCTTGCCGTTCTTCATGACATTCCAATTTGCTGCTATCGCATTCATTGCTTCGCTCTTGCGGTGAAACTGTGACTTTTTTTACATCGTCGGTAGAACGCATTCCAATGCTTGAGTACAGTTGACATTGGGCAAGCATAAGCGCGTGACCAACTGCTTGACCCTGTTTGGGCTTCACGTTCTGCACATTGGTGCTGCGGCCATTCCGAGAACTCCCCTGTCCTAGTACAGTCTAATATGAGCAAATGAAGCCTCAGAAATAGAAGCTGCCAACGTCCTCATCAGGGAAAGCATCCCTGAGCACGAAGAGAGTCCGTTCTTTGTTCGACGTGTCCTTCACACTCGCAATTTCGACAAGCCACTCATACCACAGGCCATCACACACACTGCACAATGCACCAAATTTATGGTCCAGCAACTGCCACCTAAATTTAGAATGAGCCTACTTGAAGTTGGCCGACTGATCAGCACGATACTTACGTCTTTTCGCAGCGTTTTCTGCTTCTCGACGCCTTCGTCGCTTCGGCAGCTTTCGCTTGCGCTGGGCTTCTTGGGCGAGAAATGCTGGGTTTTGCCTACCGCACTGTTGAGAACCAGAACTTTCGTCGAGCATCTTTGTACCCGCAATCTTCTTCCGGTGTCTTCCGTGGTTGCCAATAGCAGTCGAAGAATGAACTGAATAAATGCTAGCCCTCGAGCGGCGCGTGCGAACGCGCCTTTTGTCTTCACTTGTGAACTTGTCGTTGTGGACTGAAGAAGCGTCGACAACAGTAACGCGAACGCAGGTAGCGAAACCTGGACCGTGCAAAAGTGGACAACGGTTCGAAGGACCTTGTGTCTCAGGAAAAAGTTACCGTCTGCAGTCGTCCACGCCTTGGAATCGAGCGGAAAGGCGGCTACAGCAGAAACGCGAATACAGCTTCCCTGGTAATCTGTCACCCTAGGAATGTGGCGACCACGCGATTTTTTTGCTCTCCATTTAGCCCCAGTTGTGCTTGCGCACAAGCCATCGGCTACTGATCGACTTCATTGGCACAGTGACGCAATAAATATGTGGGACAATGATTGCCCAATGACTTGCTGGCGCACGAGAAACCAATTTACTTTATCGTGCTTACGCACTGCGACACCGACACTACGCCAACATATCCATACAAAACAGGCGACTGCTCCGGCTGTTTAGGATGGTCGGAACAACTGGATGGATGTGTGCCATGTACGCGGCAATGCGTAGCCGGAAATTAAAGTTCGTCGTTCCGCCTGAGGGCGTCGTGTGAGGGTGTCGTATGGCGATTGCAATTCTTCGGGACACACAGGTGAATCCGAAGAACCCGAATGCTTTTCCAGTGTGGATAAGGCGCTAGAGTTGGGATCATGCGGCGGCCATTCTATCGCCCTGAGCTTTTTGTTGATGGCTAGCCACATGTGTGCACAGCCTAACGCGAACGGAGTGAAAAACTTTTCAAGATTCAGCCGATGACATACTATTTTAGCAAATTAATATGGCGTAAGGTGACGAGCACAATGAATCAAAAGACAACACAAAATTTGTTTCCTCCTCATTAAAGCTTTGAATAATCATACTGCATGAAGCATGTCTACAGGCGGATCAGCAATGTTTGAACTTTCGCGCTTTGTAGGCGTAAGGCTACCATCTGACGATGACCTGTTTCGTAAATAGACTACCATACACTTTGCCTAAAGTTGTCTGGATGACAACCCGCTTTTCTTCGTCACTCTTGTGAAACTGTAAACATAGTGTGCAGTCGGTAGCTGGCAAAATAAGAATACGCACCTTCGCGTCTTCAAAGAACATCCTCTATTATTTTAAAAGAAAAGAGAAGCTTTTGCACACTTCTAGGGATTCCTAACACATTTTCATAAGATAATTTAAATCATCACGATACATGAAATAAATACGCAATTTAAGGAACGAGCTGCGGCGCTTAACTTGATAATGAGAAAAAGTTAATGATGTGACGGCTACAACATCGATCATGAAAATACCGAGACTCCATACGTACGACTGACCTTCCTGGAATATCAGAGTTCCCTCCAAACGCGCACTGCTCTTTCTAAATGTTTCATTGTTTTTTGTTTATGAGAGGAACGTGATCGCCCCGATAATCCTGGAACGTAACAATTGCAGCGCAATATTAGCAAGTGGTCGCTGCAGTGTAGTAGTGTCTTGTTCCCCTGCGCACCTGTTGTATATAAAGAACAAACTGCAGGTTTATCTCAATCGAAGGACAATTACACTTGTAATGCCACTTATTCTTTGCCATTTTTTGCAGAGTGCATCCTGTCGGTGAGCCCCGAAACAGTGAAGAATATATTTCAACGTTGCCTGACTATTATGAGGACCACTGCGACATGCAGAATGCTGCTTACGATGAGCAAACCTGCGGTCCTCTGATCGCCAAGCTACAGTGTTGCCCTTACACTTTAGCGTTCCCTGTAGCGTTTCCGTTAGACATCAGCGAGTGCCAAGCTCACTGGTACTTTGAGTACCAGTGAGCTTGGCACTCGCTGATGGCTAACGGAGTTTCAAGCACCGGCACCGGGCTAACGGAGTTTCACAGCAACGGAGTGCCAAGCTCACTGGTACTTTGACTACCAGTGAGCTTGGCACTCGCTGATGGCTAACGGAGTTTCAAGCACCGGTGCGGCTCTGTGGTAGAATATTCGACTGCCACGGAGGTTCAAATGCCGCTCGCACCTGAATATTTTGTTCTAGTTACGCGCGAAGGCTGTTACGTACACCGGTGTGGCGCCGCGCGGCGGACAGCTGCACCACTAAGATCTGCTGTTGTAATCTCACAACAGATTTCGCTGAAAAAGAGTCAATTGAGGCCAGCAGAATGCACATTGCACTTTGTGGATGACACAGAAGCTGTAAACGATGTGCCTCAAGATTTCGTAGAACAGCACGAGGACAAGTGCGACACGAACGTGACGGCTTACGAAGACGAGACCTGCTGTCCTCTGATGACCAGAACTAATAGATTCTTTTCAAGACCTTACACTTAAAACAAATAATGGGGCTTGTTTGTGAACGTTCCTGATTGCATTGCGCTTATTTCGCGCAGACGTGAAAAGAAAATGAACACGTCCGTGCACTTCTTGTTTCTTTTTTTTTTTACGTTACTGTAAAACTAAGCGTCATGTTATCATAAGCCATAGACACGCCCTGCCAAGTGCGTGACACTCCGTGATTTTGCGTGCTGTGACAAGTCGATAACTTAAGTTTTTTCAGGGATTTATAGACGAATGCATCATATGCCTTTGCCCGACGTTTTCATTAAATTGTGACGGGTGATGTCTCGAAGTGATTCCCACCTGTAGAATTTTACAATATAAATGTATTTCCACATAATGAAACAAAAAAGTCAAAGGTGAACTAAAGCACAGTGACACGAGAAAATGAGATGATAAACAGCCTGGCAGAGTTCTATCAAAGCAGACGGGAGACCACTTGAGGAACTTGCCCGTTGTGTCGTGTTTCCTATCAAACACACATGCTCAGGACCTGGTGGTGTATATATCTGCCAGAAGTAATGAGATCTGTCATGCGATACGCAAGTGCACAAAGCACACTCAAGTGCGATCGCCCTCTACTACGCTGTTTACTACACTCTAAGAAAAAAAGAGTATGCGTGATTCTTTTCGGAGAGTTCTGACTTGCCACGTATAGGACTCTCTTTAAATAGTCACGTTGACTCTCTTGGTGGGTCAGGGTCGGCTCGCTCTAGGAGTGTCCATGACCCTCTAGGAAGAGTGGAAAGACTCTCATGCGAAGGATCACGTTACCACTTATAGGGAGTCAGACGACTCTCGCCGGTAACACTCCTACGGGGGTCAAGGGACCCACACCGAAGCATCAAGCGACTCCACAAGAATTTTAAGCTACTCATTTGATCCTTGCTCTACTTTTACGCGACTACTGTTGGAAATAGTGGAGTATTCATTTTAAGCAAGTCCAATAATACTTGCCGTTCTGCCCAGCGACTGTAAAAAAAGAATAATTCAGTTTTAGCAGTATTTTAATAAAACTCGTCAAAACAACACATATTTTCCAGCAAAGTTATATAGAAAGCGCGAAAAGATGGTCTGTGATTTCCAATTAAGAAGTTTGGGTATTCCTCATTTACATGCTTCTATGAGTATAGCCAACTAAAATGTGTGACTGTGATGTGCACAGTGTCATATGGTGCTAAATGAACAGCAGAAATCGCCATCATGTTTCCAGTATTATTCCTTGTGATTAAGAATAAATCAAAAGTGGTGACGGCTTGAGGCATCAGACTTGTGGCTTGCTAGGTTGTCGCTCCTGTCCAGCGTGAGCGCATGAAAAAACGGTATCTGAAAAGCAGAACGTGATATTATGATGAGAAAATTAAATTGCAGTAAAGGTTTGCAAAACCTACACAAGTAAGTGGTTCACACAGACATAATAAAGGCTAACAACAAAACAACAAAGCACATCCTCCTGGCAGCCAGGGGCATGCCGTGAGCGGTTATTGACCGCATGTTTTACAAACGTAACCATCCTTAATACTCAGATAAACAGATGCGAGTACTAGGCCCGAATCACACCCAGCGCGTGCGTACGACGTCTAGACGTCGAGATCAGACATGTCATATGCTGAATTAGCGCACATAACTCCTACAATCACGTCACTCACTCGATTCTGTTTATAGCGGCGCCAACGTCATCGCAGTGTATGCAAAACCACAAAACAGCAAACAGAAACGAGGGAAAGAAGTGCGCGCCGGCGGCCGCAACAACGCGCGCCGTCGAAATTCTAGAGCATTTTTCACTTTACAGGCGAGGCGTGTCCAACTTGAATGACTACCGCGTACGTTCTGGAAGCCACCGTACTATATCTGCACCTCAAACTACCGTCTTTAAGGCCAACAAAAACCAGTTACATATAGTGCGTCTGAGCGTTCTGTACAGCGGCTTTCTTTTCTTCCACGTTCCCACGCCGTGAAGCACGCTGCACACTCAAGGTCGATGGAAATGTTATTAGAAGTAGACTAAAGTGCATCTCAAAACGACATCTTGCACCTTCAGTAGTGCAGACACGACGTGCGATCAGCAAGAAATGACCCTCGATTATTGTTTCCATCACTCACTTTATGGGAGCTTGTACAGCAACGCGCATAACGGTGGCGACTCGGTTAACTGACAGCTTTGATTGGGCATCCGCAACAGCCCCGCGGATACAGGCTACTGTTGGAAATGGCTGGCAGGTTCCGCAGAGCTGCTGCAGACGCCAAGCTAAAGCTGTATAATTAGTACCTACGAAAGCAGTACACTCACCGTTAACTGGCGCCCGTTGTCGGTGTCCGCAGCTCCATGAATATTTCGCCCTCCAAGCGTCACTTCGTGCACGGCTCGAGCCGGCGTCAACACCACCGAAGACGCGCACCTACGCACCACAAAGCGCATTCCAATAGACCAGGAGACTGAGACGACTGAGAGAGGAAAGCGGCGCGCCACCCCGGCACCAACCCCGACTACGTTGGTGAGCAAGGCGCCACAACGGCGCCAAAGGGCGAGCGTGCGATATGTATGGCGTATACGGCGGCTCTTCCGTATAACCGAAGCCAATCGAAACGCGCTTCAGGAGGGTTCAGTGATTCCTTCCCAATGCGAACTCTTTTCTCTGCCTGTACCTTCCAAAAGGGGTCGATGGACACCCGAAGAGAGTCACGGTTCCATGACCCTCTTTTGAGTCTCTTTTTTCTTAGAGTGTATGAAGACGCATGCACACTACCAGCATTATATGCGCGATCACGTGTTCAGAAAACAATTGTCAAGTTGATCGTCGCATCATTGATCTCGCTACTTATCGGTGATATTAGGCGTTACCATATCGTGAGGTAAACACTCGCGCGATATGAAAAAACCTGCAAGGGAGTACATACGCGGAGAGGCACTAAACGAATAAATCTGAATAAAGTAAACCGGGGCAAGTTATTCAACGAGATACCATGCCAGAAAAAAAAATATCGAAAGTGCCTAGGGCTGTTGGAAAAGGAGAAAGCATTCTGTAAAATTATTTATGTTAGTTGTAACTTGTTCAAATAATTTGTTGCATGTTTTGGTGCAGTAGCATAGCCAGAAATTTGTTTTTTCGGTATGGGGGTTTGTTGTAACCTTATGTATGCTCGTGCGTGTGTTTGTATGTTTGCGTGTCTGTACGTGTACACATGCCAGATTGAAAATTTCGGGGCGGGAGAGTTTGCACCCCCCCCCCCCCCCGCCAGCTACGCCAGAAATTTCTTCATAAATAGTGTCTCAAAATGAGAAGCAGCGTATGCTCGCGTGTCATAGCGCTGTAGCTCAAAGCAGCGTGCTTGGCCCTTTACTTCCTAAAACGCTTACTAATAATCTGCCGGCATGTGCCTCGTATATACAGAAAAAAATGGGGGACGCTTAAGCTTCGCCTTTAAGAGTTGAACGCGATAGCGATATCCTGCCCCTAGTGCGCACTTCGAACACTACGAGTGTTTAACAGAATGCGCGCACTAAGGTGTGTTAAAACAGGGGCAATTATGCACGAGAAACATTTCGAAGTTGCGATGCACCCACTACGTGGTCTTAAAGGGCCCCTCACCAGGCCACATAGCACATTTTAGTTAGACGCTGGAAGTTGTTGTGTGCCGAATGAAGAGCAGTATGCCGCAAGAATTTTTCAAATCGGTCCATTACGAGCTGAGAAAAACAATAATTTGTAGCGGCGCGAAACCACGATGCGAGGAGGCGAGTTTCATACCCTTGCACTCGCCCCGTGTAGCCTTAGCAAGCCAAATCCCTTCCCTGCCCTCTTCACTTCACACATACGCATGAACCGTCATTGCGCATGTATGTCACGTGCGCATGACGTGCCCGAGCCAGCCCGAGCACGCGAGCGGCGTTGCACGGCCGCTACCTTTTTTTTATTAGCGGCCATGGGCGTTTTTGTCGGCGTTCTTGGTGTTGTACTGCTGTTTCTGCGGGGCGGTCATGAAAGTTGAGACATTTGTACGGGCACGGGAGTGGCGGCATCATGAGCCAGTGCCAGCATTAACGTTTACTTGGACGCGGTAGAATAAATGAGCATAATGAGTGACTCGAACGCGCCAGAACATTACTTTCGGTTCCAGGGCTGGCGTCTGCTCGATGCGCTTAACCGCGGGGACACGAACGCATGGAAGGGAGGACACACTAGCCCCGCACGGCCCCCGCTCTCGCTGCAATTCACGAAAAAAAAGATGAAAAAGACGCACGCATTCCCTTTGTGTGCCTCATTTTTCTCTCAAGTTTTATTAATCTATTCAAGCAAGAAATTACACAAACTACACATGTCGTGTCAAATATTATCGCAGTGTCACGTGCTGCGTGTTGGCGACGTCAGAGCACAGCCGTCTACGTAGAGGAACGACGCCACAGCACCATTATCTACGTAGGGTCCATTTTCTCATTACGTCTTCTCCTCATTCTCTAAAGCGCGCGCCCGCGAGAGGAAGGGCAAGCAGCGTTTCACCTTGAAAGTTGACCCATTTCCGCGGCGCGTAGCGTTGAAAATTTGGCAGACGTGATCGGGAACGCCCAGTGTATGCGTTGCGCTCGTTAACCTCAAAATTGTCAAAACCTGGTGAGGGGCCCTTTAAGGGAATGCGCGCAGTAATGTGTGTGCCTTCTCTAATGGGTGGCTGTCTTTAAACCACCATGTCGTTAGATATTGACATGGTGTGACGCCCGATGGCAATGTACGCTTCTACCACGCAATATTACTGCGATATTACATCTCGTACTGTGACACCTGTACACAGGACGCGTATTTTTGGTAAGCATGAAAGTTAATTTCAGTGCAGCTCCAAGGCAGAGGCGTGGCGTGTGGTAGAACACCTGCTTGCCACGCAGACGGCTGGTTCGATTCTCACTCTAAACCCAACATTTTTATTATTTATTTTATTTGCAGCGTTTTCGATTTTCGCTCACAGCCAACGGTGCCGACACCGCCCGCTGACACCGGACGCCGACGGGGGAATTTCTGCGATACCGAGCTCGTTAACGCTATCGCGTTAATAATGCTTTTCCCTTACAAATGGTTATTCATAGCGCAATTTAGAATGACACTGACCACATTGCTCCGTAACCAGCTTGCACGCTATGATGATGACCATCTTGTTTAGTGCCTCATTATCAAAATTTCACATTATTGATGTTATTTCATTTTCTAATTAGTCATCCCCGACATGCACGTCATACTATCTCAGCGATGTGGTCGAACACACCATGACCTAGAGAATCTCTGTATTCAGTTCAAGCCCGATTTACCGTAGTACCAAAATAATAATTAATTTGGACTGAAGCTAATTCCTCACACGGCAGGAATACTCAAGTGTATGTGTGTGACCCTACGGCGTACCAAAAGTCACATGACCTCAATGTAACACGAAGCTATCAATTACGCCACCCTATGACGTCATCATGACGTCAATGATCGCCAGTATTTGTGACGTCATATCAACGCCATTATAGCGTCATGATAGCGGAACAAAATTGCGTTACGTGATGACGTCATCGCAGTACATCGTCGCTTGGTAAAAGGTGGGCTGACCACGGAGGCTGTGCAAAACTATGAGAGGGGCAGAAAGCTTTTAACGCCTCCGATCCTGGAGTAAGTGCAAAACAACGTTACGCTCAGAAAGCTTTCGGAGGCAGGGGTGGGGTAGGGGGTGGATAAAAGTGAATCGACTGAGAAAAAATAAAGGACCCTGCTCCTTATTTACATATTGCACCACGTTTTACGTCCATCCGGTAATAATTGTGCAACCATTGTTAATCACATGTGAGGTAATTGTTACCATTGCTAATCATGGTGCGAATCATCTGAGTGTAGACTTGTTTGTCGTGTCAACATTATCATCTATTGCACATTTATATCGTGATATTTTACTCTGAGCTCAATAAAGAGCTCTCTCTCTTTCTACTCTGTATGTGTAGTATTTCTATCCTGTAGTAATTTTTTCTTTGAGTGCAGTCTCATTCGTACAGTACTCACGGAGTGAAACGCGAAAATTTAGGGCAAATTACTGCAAGTACTTTCGTTTCCAGCATTCATAGTTCGTGTCCCATCGCGTAATTTCCACTCGAAGACTTACATCAGAGCCAACCACTGCATTTAACAGCCAGGTTTGCAGCGTATCCTCAAGGAACTTGTTCTCAGGCAAGTTTGTAGTTCATTTCGGTAATGTGCTATGCGAACGCGAAACTAGCATATTCAAACAGCACACATCCACACATACGCGCAATCAAAACATCTTTAGATGCAAAGCTGCTCGTATGAATTTTGTTTCTCGATAAATTATCCGTTCGCGTTACGGTCCGGATTACGGAGTGTTGCCAGATGCTACCGAGCTAACAGGAGCGAATAAGCGTCACAAAATAAGCCGAAAAAAAAGCGCCCCGGCTTTTGCGAAGAAAGCCCAATTGAAGCGGAAATTGAACAAATTTTCTGATTCTTGAAAATATTTTTAATTATAATACAAAAACGTCACCTAAATACGAAGGGGAGTTAAAAAAATCTTTCTCAACTATTTTGTACAGGGAACAGATGCGCAATTAGGAACGAAAGCGCATATATTACCTTTAACATTGTCTCCATGGTACTTTTCGTTTGAATGTACGCTTGCCAGTGCATTATTAAAGGGATACTTAGGGATACTCCAGGACAACAGGCAGCAAATACACCAAGTAAGACGTCGTGTGTATGCGGCGGAAACCTGTCCTCCGATCAAAGCTCCGTTCCAATGATTCCATGACATTATCAGGGCGCGCAGCAAGCTGAGGATTAGAAAGGAGCAAATGCGTCGAGGTCCATCGCCACAACTTGCTCGATTATTACATCATCGTCAGCCGGAACGTGACGGTTCCAGAGCGGTACATAACCTTTCTTCGAGGCAACTGTCAGACAACCACATCAGTCTGCATGCGAAAGGCCCGAGCTTCGCGATAGCCCCACGAAGAGTGCCGAAACGGGAACATTATCGCGGAGGTCGAGGAAGGTTGCGGCACATTCAGGACACAATGGGAGTGAACTTGGCTCGTAGCCGAATCGTCAGTGTCCTGGCAGGTGCCAAAAGCCCTTGTACGAACCTTACCATGAGGAACGCGATGCGCTCAAGGATCTCAAGTCAGACAATTCTATCGTCGTCCTTTCGGCTGATAAAGGAAAAGGCACGGTTTTGCTAGACCGAAGGGACTATGAGGAGAAAATGTGCAACATCTTGAGCGATTCTCGCATTTTGTGAAGCTGACCCGTGACCCGACAGCAAAATCGGAACGACAACTGGTGGAACAGTTACGGGCACTGCGCAACAAGGGAAGCATTGATCAAGCGTTGTACCGCCGACTGTTTTCTTCGGATGGGCCACGCCAACGATTTATGGGCTGCCCAAGGTTCACAAGGAGGGCTGTCCTCTTCGCCCTATCGTGTCCTTCGTTGGGTCACCAACTTATAACTTGTCAAAGTTTCTGGTTGCTTTGCTGAGACCGTTAACCGAGAACAATGGCCGGTCAGTCAAAAACTCTCGCGAATTTGCGACTGTGTGCGTTACACAGCAGCTTGATGATGATGATTGTGATGGTGTCGTTTGATGTTGTTTCTTATTCACAAATGTTCCTGTTGGCCTGGCAGTTGAGGTTGCGGAGGCCCGTTTGAAAGAGGACAGGAATTTGCAAAGTCGTACGTCGATGTCAGTGGAGGAGATCGCAATTTTGTTGCGGTTTTGCCTGAAACAAACGTACTTCAGTTTCAACAACCACAGTTTACCACCAAATTGAAGTTGCCCTATGGGAAGTCCAGTCTCCGTCACCATGGCCAACTTAATGATGGAGCATGTCGAAACACGGGCCGCTGGAGGTTCTACCTATTCAGTTGAAGTATACGGTAGGTACGTTGATGACACTTTCGTCATCCTGAAGAGGGCAAATCTGGTTGCTTTCCATGAGGCACTGAACGGCGTACATCCTGCCATTAAGTTTACCTATGAAGTAGAGAAGGATAACGCCCTGCCATTTTTGGATGTACTTGTCCGCAGGGATTGTAATGGCGGGGTGGAAACAACAGTGTAGGGGAAACAATGCGATACCAGAGGCTTTTTGCCCTTCCACTCACATCACCCGGCCGAGCAAAAACGGTCCGTCGTGAGGACGTTCTTGTCCCGTTGCGATGCTGTTTGTTCTGATCAGCACTTGCGGCGACATGAGATGGAAAATGTGGTCGGTGCGTTGGAGAAAAGGCATTATCCGAGGACGTTTAACAACGACACCATAAGACGTATGCGAGGGGGAACAAGAAGTGCGGCACGAGAACATCCATTGTTTCAATTCCTTACGTTCAGGGCGTGTCAGACTCTCTTCGGAGAGCACTTCGGCCGCTGGGCATTAAAACCGTTTTCAGACCTCATTGTACCTTAGGAAACGTGTTCACTAAGGCCTAAGACCGCACCCCTGCGGACGATCAAAGCGGGGTGCCGTCTACAAGGTACCGTGGCGGGGACTGCGACTGCCACATACATCGGCGAAACAGGCAGGAAGCGGTCAACGAGGTTCAAAGAGCACAAAGGGGACGTCGCCAAGCCACCCAGGCACGCATTCCAAGAGCGAACTCGTCGAACACTGCTGGACGACTGGGCATGCCTTCGACTCAGTAATGCGACGACCGCTGGCTCGGAAACAAAGGTGGGGCAAGAGAAAGCTTCTCGAGTCGTGGTTCATCCGCCGTGACAGGTCGGCGTGCAACAGCAACCGTGGCCCCCTACCGGATGTGTACAGAGACATACGAGACTAGAAAGAGACTGGGTTACCTTCGCTCATTCGGTGCCAGTTCATACTGAAGATGCCACCCGCAGGTGGCGAAACGTCTGTGTAGTTTTTGTTATATTTTGTTTGTTAAGTCGGAGTATCTATTTTAATAATAATAAAGGATACTGAAGGAAAATTGGACAAACTGATGAAAATATCGACTCTACTCGGCAGGCGCGAATTTTCCAATAAACAGAGTTTATTTTGCGTATTTTTGAACAGTTGGGGGCTCTGTTTTTGGTGGAATTGTCAGCGCACGGCGTCTGTACACGAGCGCGAGCCATGACGTCACATTCTCTGAGGCGCATGTAGGGTCCACGTGTTCCTGTCCACCGCTTATCTTTCTCCACCTCTCCTTTCATCCCACTTTCCACCTTCCACAAAGCCCGGATACTTTACCCCAGCCGGGAACATTTTTCCTGCCGTGCTGTTCGTACAGTGATTCTGGGAACCGTAGTGAAGGCTGACTGGGTTGAGAGACGCGGGCGACGGCTGGTATCGCTGGCATGCCCGTTTCAGGTGTATGTAATGTCACCAAACGTATCCTATTGAAAGTTTTACGTTGGTCATGGATACAATACTTTTGCTATAGACAGGTGCCCTCTATCGAAGCCACACGACATCCTCGAAAACCGAAGAGGAGAACGACAACAATACAGTCATACCCATCGGGACCTAACCGGAGAACAGGCGTGAGATTGGCGTCGAGTACAAGCCAACACATACGCTCATTTACAAAGAAAACACGACATCAATTCCACAATATACGCGCGCAGCTGTCCGTGGTGCGGAGAACGGCCAACGCTCGTCCACATAGGCCTCACTGGCTGCCCAGGCGGCGCTGCGAAAACGGTGCTAAAAAGCGCCCCCTACGATAAGTTCTTTGGTTTCGAGTAGTCAGACTGGCGGCCGCATGCAGCACTAAGCTCAGATGCGCAATGGAGCCGCCGCTGTCGGTTGTGCTGCGCTTTGAATCTCGGCCAATTTCTGGCGTGGCTGAGTTCTTCAGGCCAAACAATCTGCGTAAACGCAAGCTCGGCAACGTAAAGTATGTTTGCGACGTGCAGGAGATTGAAGGAACCATTTCGGCGCGCTGCAACTCGCAAGTGCAGCGAATCTCATACGACGTTGAACTCGAGTTAAGTTTTACGAGGCATGCTCGCGCGATTAACGACAGTGCATGAACGAACAGATTGTTGTTAAGAAAGCCGAAATGATTTGCATTACACGACGAAACGGAATCAAGAAAGGTCCAGTGACGAAGCTAGCCGTCGGTGGCCCGAATGAGCGCATTCGCGCCGTGTGCCGTTTTCTGCCGCATTCAGTCGCAAACACACTTTTTCCCCATGCACGGTCGTAATTTTCAACATTTGCTTCTAGGGAATTCGTCAAATTCTGTCAGCGTGGGGTGGCGGTCGAGAAGCGCCGGCGCGCAATGTTTACAGCCGGCCGCTGGAAGCAGCCGGCTGTAAGCTGCCGGAAAATCGTAGGCACATACGCAGGGTGACTCATGGCATCGTTTTTCTCGTTTCCCACGAAATGCCAGCTGCATATCCTCGTGATCGCCGTCGGCAGCCACGGTGTGCCGTCTGGACTGCACACAGGGAATATATACATATAAAACGCGTGCACGCGCGTACGAAAAGTAATCAGCACGTTGCGTTGCAAACCACGTTTTGCTCGCGTACTCACTTCACGCGTCGGACGGCACGTATCCAGCGGTTCCGTCGCTCCACTTCGTACGGCTTTCAGGGGACCAGTAAAACCGCACATTAGGATCCTTACCCCCACTTTCGGAGCAATTAACCACGCAACAATAACGGCGGCGACCGCGCTTCGGGACCGCGCGCTGCTCAGAGCCGTCGCCCGGACCACCTGCTTCGGCACGGTTTGTCGAAGCAGGGATCGCTCGTCAAACATGTCAGACTCTGCAGGCATAGCGGACAAGTTCCTGCGTACGTTTTAAGCACTTTTGAGCCTGAAAACTAGGCGCAAAATTAAGTAAAACGCTCAAAGCAAATGAGAACTGCGTAACTCGCCGGTCGGCGTCCATTTTTGACTACCCAAGCAACTTCGGCGCACGCCACCAGGCTCCGCCACAGTACTCAAAACTCCAGCGCGTCAGCCCTATTGCGGGGAATGCGAATCGCGGCCCCAAAACATCAGTTCTTTCCTTTTGGGGACAATGTCTCGACCAAGGGAGTGGGAGACCTGGCTTACTACTAAGGATCGGGAGATCTGCTCGACCAAGCTCAGTGAGCCGCAAGGGCCAGTGGAGTCTGGAATGAGGACCCACTTGCCAAGAAACCTTTTAGTCAAGAAAATATTTTTCTCATCATGACATTTACTCTGCAGAAGATTGTCTATCTTTTCCTCAGCCTGTTCACTTGAGCATTTAAAACTGCTACTTTTTCTTATTCTATGCAGGAAGTTCGTGTAGGCCGTGCGTAGCCGAAGCCATTGGATGACTTTTTCTAGAGATCGGTTAACCTTTATCGGATTTTTTAAATTGTGCGCTGGGATCAACGCTACTTAATTGGGACTTCTGCGCTACATTTGCGAACAAGTCTCCTTCGACAGTATGCAGCCAGCTTATTCAATACGCATCACGCATCACTCCCCGCTGGAGGTAATTATTAGGGGTGTGCGAATAGTGGCCAAAAATATCGAATATCGAATCAAATATCGAATAGTATATTTACACGAAATGGGTACCGCCAGTTACGACAAGACAAAGGAAAAAATGTCGCGCCACATTCACAAAGTGAATGTTAAAAGTAGCTTGCTCAGAGATGATCGGCTAACCCGTGAATTTCCCGCACAAATTCCTCTATTGTCACAGCCGTTTCAACGTTTTGAGAAGTCGCCCCAGTGCATTTCCGCGGCATAAAGCGTCCAGGACGCATCGGGCTTACCCATCTGGCGAATCATAGCGAAGAGTTCTTTTGGACGGTCTTGCCAGTATTGAACCCTGTTGGGAATGGCCCGCATGAACGCCAGGTTTCTGTTGAGTACGTCGTCGAGGAACTCGCGTCCACCCGTCTCGAACTGCTGCCGCGTGAATGTACTGGTTGGGGCGTTGGTTTTGAACGTCATGGTCTTCTGGGAAACGTTGTGCCTCCTTACTTTCATCGCCATGCAGAGCACGTGCTCCGGTCCCACTCCACGGCGATCGGTCCGGCGGATCTCGCTGCTCGCCTTGGTGGTTGGTGTCGGTCGGGACCCGGTGATTTGACGAGGTACGGCTAAGTAGATTTGTGAGAAGGACATTTCTTCGGCGTACTTGTCAAAGAGCAGCGAGATTGGTATTTGACCTTAGCCGGGTACCAGATGGAGACTGTGAGTGCCTGTCATTAACCCGCGCAGTTGTTGTTCTTCGGTGCCGAGAGCACGCGCCGAGTGTGCAGCGGTTGTTCTTCTTCGGCGCCTAGAGCAGGCGCCGAGTGTGCAGCGGTGTGTGCCTCTAGCGGCAGCAATGAGAACTAGCGGATACGGCGCGATGTACAATGCGCGAGCATAAGGAGCAAACTCCTGAATTCAGGGACGCTACGACGTGCTGACAGCTTCATTACGCACTTGCTCGGGAGTGGCTATTGTTTCAGCTTTTATGGGCGCGCAGGCATGTTGATAGAAGAGCCGCCAGTCCAGTCAACTGCGGCACTCCTCACCTCCTAACAGAGGGGGGTACGGTAACTAGTTTTCTTTCCCCATGGTCGAGCATCAAGGCTCCTCTGACAACGGTAATGTTGTGCTTCATTGCCGTGGGTGCTCCGGGCCCAAAAGTCTTCGCGTGCCCGTTCACAGCAACGTTTTAACTGCGCGCCGGAACGGTGGGAGTTTCTGAAGTAGTGGTGCGGTGCGGCAGTGGCGACTGCCCAGCGTGAACAAATTTTTACAAGCAAAGCCAATCACCGAGGTTATCGCTGGCCAAAGTCAGGTCGTTTTACGGCGCTTGCGGCATACGCGACCGAACTACGCAAGACGTCCGTGCCTTCATTTCGGGAGCGAAGTTGTGAAGGACTTGACAGTTTTCTCATGTGTTTTTCTACGCGCGGAAAATATTATTCTCCTGATTCGCTTCATGTGTGATGCGATCAGCTATACTGTTTCCTGTGATTCAACAGTGACTTGGAACCCACTGAAAAATTGGGATATGGTTTAAATCACTCGCTATGGCACATGTCATCTGTATTTCGTATATCAGCGTGCTACCTTTATCCCTTACGCTGACACAGTAATGAGGCGTGCGAGTCACTGAGCACTACCTAGCGAAGAGGACTTGACTGTCGATATGGAACGTAAATCACCAAGTATTGCATAAAGTTCTGCCGTTGTAGATGCTTTAAACTGGCAGAGTTTAAAAGTTGCATGTATTTTATTGGAAATATGGGCTCATCACTCTTACGAACTAATCCCATGACTGAAGTTAACATTTCTGGAATGGCGAGCCGCCATGGGGATGAGATGCACATGGAGGCCAGCACTCCGGCGTAGGCAGTAAGTTTAACAGTGAAGCTCGAGGTAAAACGGTTGTCCGTCCGCCAAAAAAGAGCATCCGCACTGTTGCCTAGCAACTACCAAGTCGCAGCTGCGCACCACCTGGGTTTAGCCTCTCCTAGCCGCGCATGCGCCGAGGAGCAGCTGCCGCCGAGCCACGCCCACCGACGGAGACAGTGCGAGCAGCCGCCGCGCCGAGCTCCGCCACAGCTGGTGTGACGTCAGTATAGCCGCGCATGACCTCTCGCTGCAGCTGGTGGGACGTAGCATAGGCGCGCATAGCCGCGTGGACTTTGCATAACCGCGTATGGTCGCTGCATAAGCGTATCCTAGCTAGCATTGCCGATGCATAGCTGCGCTAGTATGCCCACGTCACAGCAGGTTTGACGTCAGCACTGTCGCTTAGCCACTACGTATACGTCATAGCTCCTATAAGTTGCCGGGCCCTTGGGCCCTTCTCTGCAGCACGCACGCTGGAAACCTTTTGAGCAGGCGCCAGAATAACACACGCTGCATTGGCCATGTGCGTGCAACCTTGGCTAAAAGCCACACGGGGGCGGCGAAGACAGACGCTGCTAATAAGAAGGCCGCACAGACGAGGCCTTTACCCTGGGGGCCAGGCGATGGCGATGCGGAAGTGGTTGCGCGATGCGTCGAGCTCCTTGAGTGCTGCAGAGTGGGCGAAAGGCCAGGGAGTGTCCGCTAAAGAGTCGTTGGTTCGCCTTCCATCTCCAGTTGAGTGTCAGTTTGTTTGCACACCGGCCTTTATGTTTCACGTTGCATGATCCCTGGTTGACCGCAAGTCTGCGGTGATTGTACCGGGCCTTTGGTCCTTTCCTTCTATGCGTTTGTGCCTTGTTGTGTCGGCGTTGAAGGGTTGTGAGATTGGCTTGCGTTGTGATTTCAACCGGTTGTTTTCCTAGCCTTTCTGGCTCTTTGTCGTACGGACTGTGGCTCACGGACCCCCCTTAGCGAAGGCCGAGGCCTTCAAAGTGCGAATGCGCTCGGCCGTGTTTAAGCAATCTGTAGCCATGGCTCGACCGAAGATGGTGCGCACGGCCGAAGAAGAAGCCGCTTACCGCGAGTGTCGGCGTGCTGCGGATCGAGAGCGTAACCATCAAGCGCGTTTGGATCTCATTACGTGGCCCATGAAACGGCTACGAAGCGGCATCGAAGAGTGGACCGGGACTATGCTTGGCGAGAGCGCGAGGCGGACGCGGCAAGAAAGCGGACTCGACCAGCTCGTCGTTTCTTATATTGTACAAGGCTAGCGTAAAATTCATATTTTTAATCGCAGTATATCTTCGTGGATCTGTGCGGGAGCTCTATCTTAATTGCTCGGCATAGGTGGGGGTTAGCGAGTTGAGATGCCAAAAAAATAATATTGACAAGTTTGTGTGAACCTCAGGGCATGGAAAGTGTGTTGACGGGACACAGCAATTACCAGATCGCTGGCAGATGCTCATGGTGCTCCAAGGCATATATGAAAGATTCATTCATTCATTCATTCATTCATTCGCAGTTTATCCAAGACAATTTTACAAATTCCTTGGGGAGACAGAGCAATAGGGCCGAAAATGCCTGAGCAGACTATGCCATTCAGACAGCCGCCGCATCACTGCCATCGCTTTATATTATCAACACAACATAGCGTAAGCAACAATGCAAAATGGCTCATGAAAACAATACACAAAAAGAACTATTCCGTACATTTGAGAAGAAAGGAGGAACGAAAAAATCAATAAAGGAAGTGTGTTATTTTCGATAAAAAACATCGTATAACAATGTCAAAAATTCTGTAAAACTTAGCACAAAGATTTATAGCTCAGAGAAAGTAACTCATTTACTTGTTTTTAAAATATTTGAAAGTTCTGTTTTGCAGTAAGCTTAATATAATAGGTTTATTGTTTATTATGTCCTCTATAAATGATGTTAATTCTTGCAGGCCATAGTTTGCAGGTGATCTGGACCTAATTTACACGTAGTTAGTCGGTGCTGGACGTAGTTTGTATGATGCCAGCTTCACCTGATATTGTTCTTTAAAGAACAATTTGATTAAGATGCACGTCAAGGAACCTCAGATGGTCAAAGTTATTGCGACTCACCACAGCCTTGGTGAAATAGTTAAGCACCCTAGGCTGCTGTGGGAGCTAGAGGATTACTGTCGCCAGGGACCTACTGGCTTAATAGCTAAAAGCGCACTTCCGGCCTGGTGCTGGGTAGAACGAAGCACATAGTAGCTTGGGAGGGCATCAACCCTGTGGGAAATTGGCGGCATGGGGCCACCAGACTTCAAAATAAGGCCGTCCTCTTGTTTTCTCTTTTTTTATATGGCGTGACCAATTTAGCTCGCAGTTGAGCGGATGGCCAAATAAATTGGATGGTGTTTTTTTCTCACGGTACAACACGTGTAGAAAAAAATTACACATCGCGAAAATGTGCAAGGAAAAGTGACGACTTTGACGTGCGCGTAGCATGTGACAAAAATGAACTTTAGCTAGAAATGGCGCTGTCACTGCGGAAGGACCTATACGTTTTGCCCTCAATGTGATCCGACTGTCGACCTCATTCTAGAGGGGCCATTTAGGCTATAAAGTGCTAGCCATCCGAGTAATACAGCAAAAGCAATAGTGCGCTTTTTCGGTGGAAGCATGTGGCCGCTGTTTTCTTGTCTCTTCTGATCCTTTCAGCGTTCATGCTGGACGTGCCCCTC
Source organism: Rhipicephalus sanguineus (assembly GCF_013339695.2). Taxonomy (NCBI): domain Eukaryota; kingdom Metazoa; phylum Arthropoda; class Arachnida; order Ixodida; family Ixodidae; genus Rhipicephalus; species Rhipicephalus sanguineus. The sequence continues at coordinate 6,461 of NW_023614210.1, read as the reverse complement.
GCGTCAGGCAAAGCAAAACACCAACTGAAACACGATACCGCGGATGCATTTAAGGTACTTGCAAGAACCTGTGCTACAGTAAAGCGCAAGTATGACTGGAGCTAGATTAGAAATTTGCGCCTTAACGTATAAAAGCACTGCTCTTCTCTCTCTAGCTCTTATTCCCCTTAACCCCTTCCTCAGTGCAAGGTAGCCTACCGGGCTCAGCACTGGTTAACCTCCCTGCCTTTCTTTTATGCCTATTCTCTTTCTCACACACAATGTCGCAAGCTAATTTGGTTTTAACGAGGTAGCATTGAACATCCCGGTTGCGGAAATCCCAGCGTCGCCGTCGGCGACGTTGTCCGTTTGCGAACAATTGCGATGGTTGCAGTGAACAAAAATGGAGGAGGAGGAGGAGAAAGACTTTATGCCAAGAGGAAATGGTGCCGTGGTGGAGGGAGCGGAGGAGTCCACCCGGCGTTGACGCTAAGGCAAAATTGCCCGAAATACGTGTAACGGAGCCCAATAGGCGCAAGCGATGAACGGATAGACCGTTCAGGAGCAGGCGCAGAGGGATGCGTGCCATATGCAAATCAGTAATCTGCAAATGGATGAACCGCGCGGGAGATGCAGGCCCTGCGCAGACATACGTTCCGTGTACAAACCGTTGTCCTGGGAACTAACCGTCCTCGCTCGGGCGGCTCGGGTCAGTCTTACCAGTTGTGTTCGTGCTGGCGTGTTAGTGATTGTGTCGCGCTCGGAGAGTTCGCCGATCTAGGAACTACGCCTCGGTGCCTTTGGTATGCACGTTTGCCTGGATAGACGTGGCGCGCTACTTTTACGTTTCGCCACACCCGTGAAATCTGGAGCTGGTCTCGACACGTCGCGACGCCGCGCTGTATATCTCCGGAGTAGCCATGGCACTGCATCGCCACCGGCTGGGAATGGCGGCCGAGAAGACAGTAGGCCTATCGGATCCATGATTTCAGTCTGACTCGGGGCACAAATCGGCTCTGGATTCTTCAACAAGTAAGTGATCGATCTTTATTCTGCCGTACCTATCGCGAGCGCCAAACCGATCGCGATTGGCGGTAACGGACTCGATCGTGTTGTATATCGCGCGCACGAAATTTACGACGAAGGCCGGCTTGGGCGTCATCTAGCCTGTGCTCTGTGACCGCCTGGATATTGGCCGCCAGTGTCGTCGGCTGCCCGGACGGTCGCTCACCGGTGATTCGCCGTGGTGATGAGCTGCGAGCTCGCGATATTAGACAGGAGCCTCGCCGCTGTCTTGCGACTCGTACAAAACACTGTGCGGTTCCCGGCAACGAGCTCGATTGTACGCCGCGCGCTTGAAATGCCCGGCACGGGTTGGCGGGTGCTTTAGCTAACCGACTTTAGCTGCGCATCGGAGCTCCGCGGAAAATGGTCAATGTTACCATCGGCTTCCTCGACGCTCGCTCGCAAGCAGTTCGCCGCCGTTTGTGGCGGCGAAGCCGCTTTTGCTCGTTATACTGCCGCTCGCTCGAGGAATTTTGTGCAAATTGGACGCCGTTGCCGTCGACTTCCACTTCGGTCGCTCGCAAGCAGCCCGGCGCCGTTCGTGGCGGCGGCCCCGCGTTAGCTCGCTGTACTGCTGCTCGAGATTCGCTGGCGGCTGCGGCGACTGACGGGCTTGCTCGAGCTGTACGACGCCGCTTGCAGAAAACTCGCCGGCTCGTTGACGGCACGGAGGTTGGCGGCACCTCGGCGTGGTGGCTGCGGCTGCCGCACTTGAACTGCTGCGCTATTTGGCTTGAAATGCGTCTTTGATGATGTATGATATCACGGTGAAATTATATACACGCCATATTTTAGACGTTTGCTTTTATTTCACCTTGCTCGTATTTGCCATGTGCGTGCGTCTTCATCCTCTCTGTGACGTGTCGCTGACTATTTGCAATATTTTGGTGCTTTGCACGGGGTGAAATTATATTTGCATGCCATATTTTAGACGTGCGTTGTTGTTCACCTTGCACGCATTTGCAATGTGCGTGCGTCTTAACCCTCGCTGTCACGTGTGACTAACTATTTGCAATATTTTTGTGCTTTGCAGGACGCAGCCATTGTCCACAAGGAGCAGAATGCTGCGTGCGCTGGCGCGTACAATGCATGTCATCTATCGCATCCATTGGAGCAGCTTCACAAAAAGTACTGTACGAGCTATGAAAACGAAGCTGGATGTGTAGTGGATATTTTGCAGTGAATTCAATGAAAGAAAGCAGAAACTACTTACGTACAGAGAAAAAGAAAACGTTTCATGGTCTCACTTTTGTCTTTCGTTGTTGAATTGACTGCGAAAGCAGTGACACACGCATGACTAAATATTTTTTCGGGTGTTCGTTCCCGCGGCATTTGTTGCTCACCGCGGAAAGAAACACTTGAAAGAAGTATGAAGCCTTTTGGAAAGTAACTGTAGAAAATCGTCATTGCAACGCCTTCATCATTGCAATCACCTTCGCAACGGCGCTATGGACGCTCGCGAAGCTGAACGTACGGCAAGCGAATCTCGAAGCTGCGAGGCTGCGATAGCGCGCGTTCGCTCTGCTTCCGTCATTCTCTCTCTGTGCAACGGTGTGCGAAACGCTATGAACAAAGTCAACATCGGCGCATCCACCGCGGAGCAGAGGAAGGCTCGGGAAGCCGAACGTAAACGTCAGCGTCAGCAAGCGGTAATTCAAACGCCTCGACAACCACCGTCTCATAAGTCACATGAGAGAAACGGAAGCTCGATGCGCACCCTCTGTGATGCTTTCGCATCCCACCATGGTTTGCCCTTAGGGGAAGATGATGTGTAATGTTTATTTAGGTTTTTTTTTGTTGCACTGCTCATGTTTCAGCCCTAATTACGATCTGAGCATGACCACAGTTTTTAAAATCATTTAAAAGCCCGATTTCTCCACGTAAAGGGTGTCCCAGTGTGCAGCGCGCCAGCGTCCAGCATGCCTTGTGCAGCGTGCCAGCGTCCCAGTACCCAGCGTCACACTGACCCAATAATCATGTATGGCACTGGCACAGCGCCACTGGGTTTTCCAATATGGTAGGCCGGGATATACTGGCTTAAAGAGCCAGTAAACAACCCGTGGTCCAAAATGTGCTATGAAGCTGTAATTGTGTACTTGTGTAATTGTGTACTTGTGCGGTGTAAACATGGTGCCGCAAGAATTTTGCGAATAAATGCAGTAAGGAGGAAGTAACCGGGTATAGAACAACCCGCTTTTTTTTCAGCTGGTTTTGGTTTCTCGCTCGGCCTTGCTACTCTTATAGGCAGCCGAAAAGGGTAGGCGTAGCCCGCTGCCATGACTAAGCCCACTTTGGGGACGTAACACGACGTTAGCGGTAAGCGTCATGGGCGCGAGCCAACGGCCGTGCAAGGCTTCCTCCACGTATCGCTCGTGTCAAAGCGGCGCTAGGGTTACCCTAGTGGTGCGGTGAAGAAGTGTGGTAAATGTGAAGCCAAAATCGCATCGCCGCAGGGCCGGGGCGCCCTTTCGTAGTGCAGAGTATAGTGTACTAGAATAATTTCCTAGTGACGCGTCTGAGAAGGAGCGCGCGTGCCCGTTTGTGTAGACGCCACCAGGCGCCGCCACTGCGCCTTTTTCTAGTAGACCGGCCGCTTTCTCCCCCGCTGCGTTTAACGCTCTCCTTCTCCGCGCTTATAGGCGTTCCTCAAGCACCGGACTCTTTGATTGCTGCGCAAAAAGACTGCATTTACTATAGTACAGTGTAAAGAAATTTTGTGAAAACCACAGCAACATACTAGTATCGACAACGTCGTCTGCTAGCGTGAATGCCGCAGACCGGCGCATTCATTGCAGTTCGGGACATCGCCTGCAGCAGTATCTATTCGCAATTTTTTATCATCCATTTGCACAAACCCATCATATGAGTAACTCTGCATGTTTTGCTTCTATTGCACAATATCTAGCACAACATTTAAATCGCATGCTCATCGCAAACTACACAAAAGTGCTCAGCAACGTCTACGCTGCGCTGCTATGCCAGAAGGCGTACGATGAAATAACGGCCTCGACGGACGCATATTGATGGTGGTAAACTTTCCGTGATTTATTCTCGGTTACAGAAACGCAGCTAAACAAGATTATTCCGGCGTTTTCTTACCTCATTTTACGGCGTGCAATGAGACGTACTACATGGAAGCATCCCACATGTAAGCGTCCGGAGAAAAAAAAGTCATCCACCATTTTTTTTTCACAAGAACTACGACGTTGAACGTAGCGTCGCAGAGGACGCGCACGAGGCAAGCAGCTGCAAAGCGCGTCTGAACCGGCCCAAACCGGCGCGAACTGGCTCCGCGACTAGGGATGGATAGATGGATGCTATGAGCGTCCCCTTTATAACGGGGCGGTGACAAGTGTGCCACCAGGCTCGAAAAAAAAACTTTACTCCTTTTTTTTTAGCGTTGGCCTAGTGTCTTTACTTCAATTAAAACTATTTTACTCCAGAAGAAAAAAAAACCTTAAGTTTTCAGCTCCGTTCTGTGCCCTTTACGGCAGAATGTCCTTACTTTTTTCCCATTATTTATTTTTGTCCTTTCTCTCTAGTTTTCTGCCACCAATACTTTAACCGTCTCTTACTTATTTCAATCGCGGGTGTGTTCAGCTTTCCATTGTCTCTAAAACCCAAGGCGTCATGTAGGCTCGTGCCCAAACGTACACCTGGGTGGATGTCTCCACATTCAATCAGAACATGCTCCGCCGTTTCCTGATCTTCCCCGCAGCACGTGCATTGTTCTTCTTCTTTACTGAATCTCGCTTTATAACTACCCGTTCTAAGGCAACCCGATCTCGCTTCAAACAGTAAAGCGCTTCCCATTGAATTGTCGTAAAATGCCTCCCTCCTTATTTCATTTTTGCCCTTTCGGTAGTTACTCAAAGCCGGTTTTTTCTCCATAGCTGCCATCCAGTAAATCCTCTCCGCCTCTCTGACTTTTCGCTTAACGCTCTTTGTTGACATACTGCTTACACTACTAGCCGTATATTTACTAGTGAACCTCCTAGTTCTTTTTCTCCACTGTGTGTCCACGCTCTTCCTATAAGTAACGGAACACCTTCTCTGCCCATCTACTCTCCTTCATATTCCTTAGCCTTTCTTCGAACCTTATTTTGCTCTGAGCCTTTCTCGCCTCAAAACCTGCCGATCCCATATCGCCCTTTGGAGCCTCATTTGTCGTCTTCCCATGAGCACCCAACGCGAGGCGTCCCACAGTCCTTTGATTTATATCCATTCCCGATTGCACCTTTGCCCTCATGCACACCACTGAGTTCCCAAAAGTAAGCCCCGGAACCATTACACCTTTCCACAGACCTCGAAGCACCTTGTACCTATTGTATCCCACAATGCTCTGTGCTTCATTATTGCAGCATTCCTCTTTCCTTTTGCTGCTGAGGCTTTTTCCTGTACCTCCATGTACCTGTCACCCTCATTTATCCATACTCCGAGGTACTTGTATTCGCTCACCTCGGCATTTCTTGGTCCTGTATTGACACCGCCTGATCACAAGGGTCATTGAATACCATCAATCCACATTTTGTTACACTAAATCCTAGTCCTAGAGCTTCCCGTTCCCTTCGGCATATATCCGCCAGCTGCTGTATATCCTCTCGACTGTCAGCAAATAAGACAATATCGTCAGCATAAAATAATCCTGGAAGCTTCTGCTCAATCATCACGCCGCCCTGTTTGTGTGACAGATTAAAACCAAAGTTGCTACTTTCTAGCGCTTTTTCCATATTCACCATGTACAGCATGAATAACAGCGGGGACAAAGGACACCCCTGTCTCAGCCCCTTGCTAATCTCAACGTTCTCTTTGCTACTCATTCCTTCCCATTCTATGCAAACTGTATTTGCTCGGTATATATCCCTCAAAAGCTGTATACAGTCGTCGCCTATGCCCATTCCTTTCAATATATCCCACAAAATTTTCTGATTAACGTTGTCGTACGCCCCAGTGATGTCTAGAAAAGCCATGTACAAGGGCCTATTTTCTATTTTAGATATTTCTATACACTGAGTGAGAACAAATAGGTTATCGTCTAATCGCCTGTCGACTCGAAATCCATTCTGGAGTTGTCCCAAAATATCGTTGTGTTCTGCCCACTTTTCTATTTTCATTTTTACTGCTTGCGTCGCCAACCTGTATAGTACCGATGTAATGGTACGAGCGAATGTTATCCTTTTCTCCCTTGCCTTTATAGATTAAGTTCATTCTACCTTTTCGCCAGCTATCCGGTATTTGCCTGTCCTTTAAGCATTTTTCTACAGCTTTCAGCAGTGCTTCTTTAGTGCTATTTCCTAGTTCGTTAATGAGGCTAACGGAATCCCATCTAAACCCGCGGCAGTGCGCTTTGGAATTTTTCCCTTCGCCTTTTTCCAATTGTAATTCTCCAGCACTAGCTCTTCCTCGGTTGCTCTCTC